>NC_041337.1:8992809-9292809 GCF_004354835.1 Perca flavescens
AAACTTTTGGCCTGTACTGTATATTAAAAAAATCAATTTGGGGATTTTATTAATAGATATCAGATCACTCAAACAAAGATCGATTTTAATTGGAGAATCAACTATTTTAACCCAGCCCTAATAAGGCTAACTACATAGGGGAAACACAACACAACACAACACAACACCCCACACACACACACACACACACACACACACACACACACACACACACACACTTTAACTTTGCTGATCCTAGTGTGTTCATTTTAATATCTACACACAGCTCGATTTCACCATCCTGCACTCTTGCCGCTCTGCTGCTCAATAGCTGCTTTCCTTTCACGTGTCCCCACCTCACTCATCCGTCACAGCCTTGCCCATTCTCTCCCTGACGTGATGCTGCCATTGTGACTGCCATCTTTCACCCTTCCTGCCACTCCAGAGCTCAGATTTAGGGTGGGGAAGAGAGAGAGGGGATTGCAGCAGAAACAAACATAGTCACACCTGATTAAATGGGCGCAGTCAGCGTATGAGCAGGGGACAGCTGCTTCCGAAAGTCCTCCTTAGGGAGTGCTTCCCCTCCCTGCATATGTGCTGTACTGTCAGAGAGCTGACAAGTACTGACATCATGGGCAATGGGGGCTCTAAATCTTGCATTTGACCTCCACCCAGACCACAGAGACAACACCTTGGCTGTCAGAATGTGCCACACCCTCCTCTCCTTACTTATCCATGTCCTCGGCTTCCAGATGTCCACTGAAGTCTCCCCTCACTCCTTTCTTTTTATTCCCTACCAGGAGAAATGTCACTACAGCTTAACTCAGGAATTCTTTCAGTCTCACAGATCCTCAATGGAATTCGGTGACTAAGAAATGCTAAGGGAGGGTGGACATATTTGTGGCCAACCAATATCGACAAATGAGGCTTAGACTAATTATTTGTTTTTACATTGGAAGCAAATCCTCACATTTGAAGAGGCGGAACCACTTAATACTTGGCATTTTTGCTTGAACTAACAGTAGGGCTGCTCGATTATTTTGGTCAATATTGAAATCACGATTAAAGATGTTGCAATTATTGAACTTAAAAAAACAGTGAAAGAGGTAAAGAAATCAATAGATGAAACCCCTAGAACTGTGAAATTTCCCTTAATACTTTTCCAGTTTGAACTTTTTTTTTTTTTAAATCATTCAGAACACAAGACAAAATAAGAGTTTATCTGCAAAACTTAATGTGATTAATAGTAGCCAAAATCGTAATCGTGATTACAATTTCGATGAATTGCAGTCCCAACTAACAGATTAATCAACAAATTGTTTCAGCACTAGATGAGAGACAATCTTTTGCCTGCCTATAGGCTAGAATAACAGCTTCTGCAATCATATAAAAACAATCCTCTAGGTAATGATGTGGTCTCGTAGTACGCCGGCGTTACTCCTACTTGCTACTGCAGTGACAAACAGAAAAAAAAAACATCCCAGGAATACACCGCTCGGTCCCCCGAACGTGAGAACTATTTTTGTTTCTGCACAGACGAGCGGTATAGGTTGACTCTTCCACCCTGCCCACGCCCTTGGTGCTTTTAAACAAAACACAAGATAGTTTTGACAAAATGTCATGTTATCCGTGCACAACCTAGGACAGGATGTGGCTGTCACAGCACACGGCATGCACTGACCTCTTCAAGGAGGTGAACATACTGGGGGTTACAGATAACACTCTGGAATACAGAGACACACTCCTGGAGTGGGATCACACACGCACTAGTCTCCCCCACTTTGCCAGACCTTCCTCCACAACGCTGCGCAGGAGGGTCTGGCTAGTCCACACAGCATTCCTGGATGTGAGAAAAACATGCTCTGGTTTATTTCTTTAAACATTTCTTTAAACCAATCACAATCGTCTTGGGCGGTGCTAAGCGCTGCACGGAGCCACGGCGCCTCTGCTAAATAGCCTCGGGAAAGAACTTGTTTTGGTGGAACATGTGTTACGTTCAAAAGTTGTTTTAGTCGTGCAACAGAAAAATCTGATTGGACAGATAGTCTAGCTAGCTGTCTGGATTTACCCTGCAGAGATCTGAGGAGCAGTTAATCATAGTCCTCAGAAATCCACCGGAGTTTAGAATTACAACCAAAGAAAGAGGAAGGTAACTGAAAAGAAGGACATCCGGCGGAATTTCCGACTACATACACACTAACGGAGGGAACAGCACAGTGGCGGTCTTCTGCGTTGCAGTGGCTTGATGTGATCATTTACTCAAAATGTTACTCTAACTTATACATTTGTCTTGCCTTCATGTGATACTGGGTTGCTGAAAGCAAAGGCAGAAAGAAAAGCCTTTAGAGGGACCAAAGCAAATAATTAAAAGGCAACATTATGATTGATGGCAGCTACTGACCATTGTTTTTATTCAACCCTTAATTCACTCATTAAAATAGTTTCAGCAGGGCTGTGAAACTTAAAACCTGTGTCCAAAACAGTTCATCCGTTTTGTTAGAAACTGGAAACACCAGCTGCTCTCTACTTTGTGTAAGCAGATGTCCATGGACCCATTCCAGCTGCTGTTTTTACATGAGCCTGTGTGGGGAGAGGTTGTAAAACGATATCAAAACCTATGGCCCTAAACAATCTGGCTCCACAGTGATTGAGGCTAAGGAGCTAAAGTAGGACAGGGAGATTGAGAAATAATAGCAATAATGTTATAGCCTTCCAGATATGGCCAAACTCTGCAGAGAAACACGCATTCTGTTAAATACATGCACACACACATACAGTACAAATGAAAAGACCAAACTCAGGACCTTCAGCAAAGGACACAAGCCATGATTCCATCCACACGTTTTTTTATGCGAATTAAGTAATATTGAATGAAAATGCCTTATGGAAACAGTAAAATTCGATTGAATTTCATGAATATCGATAGCCTGACGTTGTCATACTCGGATTCTAGTCAGAATAGGAATCTGATACTGCTCCATTGGGCGGTGATTAGGGCGTGTTTCAACCGAACCGGGAAAGAAAATGCCTCTGCACTCAATTGGATAGAGCTACAACCAATCAGAGCAACGGAGACAAACGTCACAGGCAGGCTTCGACAGAGCAAAGGCAGAGGCGGAAGTTTCCATGTCGTGCGGACGGGCGTGGCAATGTGTAAACATACGTGATCGCGGTTCTTTGTTCCTCTTTTAAAATGAATGCACTGTTGATATCTTCTACAACAGACGCAATGGCGGAATCTACACATCTCAATTCTCCAGCGGCAGCCACCTTTGTTGTAAACAAATTCAACCCAAGCACTCTTTGGTGACGTGGTTGATTACGTTACTGTTGATCATCTGTCCATCATCGTGTAAAGCCCACCCTGACAATTTGATTGGTCCGAACAGCTCTGGTTCGTGCATAGTTGCTCCAGAACGCAAGTCCAGACCGAACTACCCGACCTCAAATGTTGTGGGCGGGGCTACGTTCGGCTGGCATCCAGGGCTAGAATATCGACACAAAGTTTATACGTTCGATCTCATCGGATTTCCTCTTAATCGGTTAAACGGCTTTTGCGTTATTTGCTGAATAAATAATTAATTGCGAGGTCGTTTTATGGTTGCAACCCGCCATAAAACGAAGACGTTTCATTCATTTCCGCCACGTCTTTCTGCTTTCTTTGCAGACATGGCAGGTGTCAACAAAGACGGATATGAGTGGACGAACGAAAAGACAAGAGACTTTTTAAATTTAGAAATATAAAGGCTATTTAAGATAGCAATAGTCGTCTGGCATTTCCGTGCATCTGCATCATCATTGCAATGTCTTGATAGTGTCGTTGTTGTCTTATTACAGCTTGATATGTCGCTATCAGCTGGCACATAAACACTATTACAACTCGTGCAATATTAATCATTCGTAGATAGACGTCGTGGCCCATTTTGGCTAGCAAACTTTGTTCGCAAATGTTTGCTTGAAAGTTGTGCGATTCAGTGCGAAAAGGAATGGAAACACCTTGAAGTGTGTCAAATCAATTCGATATACCAATTTCATCGCAAAACAGCATGTGATGTCATCACGTACAGGTTTTTATTCGCTTTAAAAGCAGTTGGATGGAATGCACACTTTCACCGGCTTTATTCGCACAAATGTTTTTAAGCGAACTTCAGATAATTCAATTGACAAGTGGAAGGAAACATTCAGTCTTGTGATTTCAATTAGGAAGTATAAAGCGTGGCTTCAACGACATGCCTTTTACTAAACATTAATTACCTGGAGCAATTATTCTGGCAGTCAAAAGGCCTCAGCCGAGGCTCATTAAGTGCTTTTATTCCCCAGGGTAAACACTATACCCCTCCTTAAAGACAGCCCTGACTGGCTATCCAAAATACACTACGTGTTATACGTGCCCATTGCTTTCCACCGGTGTTTAGCATGACTTCACCTTGGATCAATCAGTGTGAGGAGGATCACTGAGCTGTTGCGGAGGTTTTAGTTTTGAGCCAGCATGACAAGCCAGGGATGACACAAGAAGCAGAGAGTGCTTCCAAGTTCTTGCTTTTGGAATTCACACTATAATCTCGGGGCTGCTCTTTAGCTGCACATACGGGCAATTTAGATCTGAGCGCTGCAGTGATATCTGGAGTTTCTCTATCGCCCTTGTCCTGCCAACATTTTCTGGGCTGAAAATGAAGGCGAAACAGAAGGAGAGGGCAATCCCCCTCCTTTACGCTGGTAAAAACCAACAGCTGTAAAATTGCAGCAGGGTGCCAGGGGAACAGGGAACAATAAGCTCACCAGAACAGCAGTAATTGGAAAAGGAAGATTTGAATGCTAGCACGCCGTCTGCTTTTCATTAAGTTTGTTTCACTAGGTAAATATTGTTGCTAGATGATCTACTTCCCCATGTTAACTCCTTTTTTTCCCCCTGGATGATCATTTAGTCCGTGTGGTGACATGTTTTTTGTTTTCTTAGCATTAATACGTTTTCTTTAGAGAAAGAAAATTTGGCTACAAAGGAAGATACAGTAATTCAGAGAGAGAAAATGCATTTTTTAAATGTCCTCCCTTTGTTATGGTGATGGTCTGGTGGCAGCTAGCAGAGGAGGTAACAGAATGGACACTGGTGACAGGCAGTTTGTAAGAATATTTGAACGGTTTAAGCTGTAGCCTGACCTGGCTCTCTCACATTTAGAAATCACTGAAGGAAATTGGCAGTTTGACACAACACAGGCTCCGGGTTTAATTACTCCGCAAGCTCACGTGGCTCCTCAGCCATAACTTTGGGCCCAAGCGGACACACACCCTAGACTGACATCAGACCACTATCTGCCAAGGCTTATGTAAGAAAAGACCCACACCCTCCAGCAGATGACGTGAATCAGACTTCATAACAACGTGGGACTGAAAGAATGCTGGTCAATAGCCGAGGGCCATGAGAAAGAGAGTGGCAATATTCTGCCCAAGTTTACGTTGGCAGGGCCAAGCTTCTTGCTGAGAAACAAAGTCTTGTACACGTCTGAGCAGAAAGATATGGATGCTGATTTCTACTCTCTGGAAAGTGTGTGCTGTCCCTCTTTTTAAGGTTTGGATCCGGACATGTTTTCATACATTTAAAAAAATTCTGCAGTATGCAGCGGTGAAGGAAGTATTCAGATCCTTGACTTAAGTAAAAATACTAATACAATCACTGTAAAAAACTACTATGTTACTTAAATAAAAGTATGTAAGTATCATCAGGAAATTTTACTTAAGGTATTAAAAGTAAAAGTACTCAATGCAGAAAATTTTAGAAACTGGAAACGATCCAAACTGTTCTGTCAATCAACTAAGTGTTTAATGATCTAATCATGTCAGCTGGACTTGTAGGCCGTTATATTGTTGGGTAGTTTCATTTATAATAAAACATGGTATTTTATAAGTTTTGTGTACTAGTAACTAAAGCTGTCAGATGAATGAAGTGGAGTAAAAAGTACGTTTCTCTCTGAAATGTATTGGAGTAGAAGTAGAAAGTGGCATGAAAAGAAAAGACTCAAGTAAAGTACAAGTACCTCAAACTTTTACTCAAGTACTGTACTTGAGTAAATGTACTTAGTTACATTCCACCACTGGCAGTATCTGAGTTTTTGTGCATCTCTCTTCCTTTGAAAGCCACTTAAGTGTGTGTGATACAAAGGAGTTCCACTGAGCACTGATGGCTTTTTGTGCATATTCATACAAGAACACATGAATGCCAAATTTGGAATCTTCCAACCACGAGTGAATATCTTGGTTTCAAACAGCAATTGTCACAGCTCATTCAGCGCTGCCTGGGGCCCTGACTTAGCAACAGAAAAATCATTCTAGACGCTAAGATGAAATAAGAAAGACGCAATGTTTTCCCCTTTCTCCACAGTAGACTTGAAGTTTGAGGTTTTCCCCCAAAATCTTGAAGACAGCGTCAGCTTATAACATACTCCAAGAGGCGTTGAATGACATCATCCAACATTGCACTCCATGCCCATTCCGGGCGCTACATATTTGCACGCCTGCATAACTACTGAATGACAGCCATGGGAAGTGGGAGCAGAAAGTAAACCTGTTTGCCGGAGAGGCGAGGTGATTGGCTCATGCTGATACATGACACAGATGTTTGCTCTGATTAGCAAAGTTAAACACATTCACTTATCAAAGGCTCTCATCCCGTCTCTCTTGCATCCCGCCCTCCATCCACTCATCCTTTCACTCCTGTGTGCCTGAATCAGTGTTTCTAGACTACAAATCCAAACTAAGATGTTTTTTCCGGCTGCGAATGTTATTAACGGAGTCTCGGATAAGCACAATTAATTGCACTTTTCAGCTGCAGCCTTCGGTATGCCAGTACAACATATACTCTGCCAAGCTAATGTTGATGATGCCACCCAGCCTGAGGCTTGAAAATGTACTTTTCTTACTGCATAAGCAACACCGCATAGTATCTGACTCCATAAACATGTTGCCGGGTGAGGCCTTTGCGAAGTGAGTTTGCTGGTTTCCAAATATGAGACAGAGAGATAAGTTAATGGTCAGACTCTTCTCTGGCAACGTGATATCATGACTTCGAGTAAACATACACGCCACTTTCTAAAGCCAAGTGGCGTGTCATCTGCATGCATTTTGAGCGGCGTATACAGCGAACTGGCTGGGTTAAGGAAAAGAAGAACCGTTTGGGTTTAGGAAAAGAAGAAAGTGCCGGTTGACTTTAGAAAATGTGACACATGGGACATGAAGGAAACACCCCGACTTACCTCTACGTGGATTCTCGCCCTTTCATACTACTCGCTACGGCGTCAATTCACACGCAATCGCAAGGGTAATGTAAGTCAATGGAGGCCAAACGGCGTTGATAAACAGGCTAAAAAGCGAGTATGCGTCTTGATAACACGCCAATAATGGCGTACGAATTGGCCTGTCATACGCCACTTCATGAGATCAGTCTGTCTCTGGCTACATTTGCACTGCTGCGTTTTGGTTTAAAAACTAATATCTTTTGGTACGTTTGAACGCCAGAGTTTCAGAGCCTCTAAACCTTCTGTTCTGTAGAAATATTACGAAGCATGCAAGCAAGGAAGCAAGCAAGCAAGCAAGCAAGCAAGACAGGCCGAGGATCAGCTGCCACACCCATTCGCTCCTTCTGTGGCTAATGACATCACTGCAACCGAATCGGATGTGGCATCGATCTAACCTCCCGACACACAACAATTCCCCACTGAGAACAAGACACGACAAGAGCTGTGCCGTGGAACGCCTCTGCATATCTCAGTATAAACTTAACAAAGAGTCCTTTTCATGTAGATATGAGAAAGCCGTAATGGGCCGAGAAACATTAAAATGTCTTTGAATGAATAATGGTGTCATCAGGGGCTAGACCTCTGACCCATATATACGGCTGCAGCCACGCGGTCCTATATTGTGAAAAAGAGCTAATGAGGAGACCGATCAGTCTCTTGTGACTCGGCTGGTTGTTTAAAATGTCATCAAAACAAAAACAGAAATAGCCACAAACATGATCGACACAGAACGGTAGAACTGGCGAGATGTAGATCGTACGTAGTAAAAAAATAGTTTGTAAAAGCAATAAACCATTTATTTAAGCGTGAGGTTTTCCGTATCTGTTTTTTCGGAGCCTTGCCTCTGAAAATTCGCACCAAAATGCTAGTTGGACACAAGTGTCCACAATGTAGCAGGTCTGTGTGATCAGAGGACTGCTGTTGGATGTGGTGAAGAATAGAGGATGGGTCAGCAGTCTTGAGACAACACCCTGGTGATATTCTTAAAAGTAGAAGTCAGAAGCTGTCTGCTAAAACCTAAAACAGAAGCAAGACGCTTGTGCCATCCGTTCATGTAAGATCCTATTACTGTTCCTATTTTCCTAACAGTTAATCACCAACCCTAAAACAACATCCTAATTATAGAGATAATAAGATAGCAGAATGGCTGTTTTCCAATCAACAGTAACAAACAAAAAAATACATGCTTGGTTCTAAGTTGTGTCTAGATCGTCGACCCGGTTTCGTGGCTTTGATTTCTTGGTGGGGTGTGCCCAGACTAATTAGATTTCCATGTAAATCTAATTACCATCTGTTAAGCTGCTGATGCAGACGGTATGCGGTGTGCCTTTTTTTTTTTACTATGCAAACTACGGACATGTTCCGCCATCGTATGATCTTTTCCCTTTTAAAGTAAACCCTTTCGTTATTTTCATCAGTCTGGAACACTCCTCCAAGTCCACTCAAGGTCCCCCCCAAACGTTCCCCACCCCTGTGGCCATAGATGGAGCCTAATGGCTCTGCAGAAGTCGTTACATCAGGCTGAACTAGAACTAGTCCTGCTTTACAACCGGCGAGGCAGCAGCACCGTCCAAGCCATACATCACCCTGCAATTAGCATCGGCCCTGAGACTGATTTGGAGTGGACTGCCCAGTGAGTCCACACATGTTCTCACACACACACGCCAGTCTGTTTCACTATCTTTGTGGGGACATGTCATTTACATAATGCATTCCCTAGCCCCTTACCCTAACCTTAACCATCACAACTAAATGCCTAACCTTAACCCTTACCCTCACCCTAACCCTAACCTAATTCTAACCCTAATCCTAAAACCAAGTCTTAACCCTCAAACAGCCCTTTAAACTCGTGGGGACCAGCATTTTGGTCCCCACGAGGCTGTGCAGACCCCACAAGGATACTGTAGTCCCCGGTTTTCACACACACAGACACACAGACACACACACACACACACACACACACACACACACACACACACACACACACACACACACACACACACACACACACACACACACACACACACACACACACACACACACACACACACACACACACACACACACACACACACACACACACACACACACACACACACACACACACACACACACACCTGTTTGCAGATCTGCAGGGAACACATTTAAGGGAACTATTTTTGCTCTCTGTTGAATCCACGTTAAATGTGGTCACTTTGTAATATGTTGCATGCACGCAGCTCCCCCCCCACACACACACAGACACATTCACTTATAAATTAAGTATCTTTAGAACTCCCTGAACTCACAGTCAGGCATATATGCAACAGAAAAATACCCGCATTTGGTCTGATGCTGTGTTTGTGTGCTTGTTTTGTCTAATCATTTTACACACATTCAAAACACATGGTTAGCTCCACCCAGATGCACAGCAGGATGTAAAGCCTGATTATTCTCAACTGCAACTTTCCACTACTGAGCAGACCCTTTGTGTCTGCAGCCACCCAGCCGCTAACCATGCCTCTCTGCATCTATGTGCAACCTCATGGTAGAACACATGAAAGCCACTGTTGATGTACACATACTGCATGACGTGAAAGGCAATTTTTGCCTACTATATAATGTTAGAGACTCTTGCAGACAAAAACAAAAGAAGGGCAAAAAGTTTGACCCCACACATAACATAAGACTCTGTGTACTGTAGATAGAAGAGAGGGAACATTGGAGCGAACCAAAGCTGCCAAATAAGATACTTTAATCAATAAGAGTACTCACTGCTGAGCAACAGAGCGCAGAGCACCAGAAGTCCAGCCATCCTTCTCCAGAGCCCATTCATTCTCCACATGGATGCAGCCATCCTCTCTGGTCAGACTCAGCGCAGTCGGTGGGACTGTATGAGAGTTAAAAAAAAAAAAAAAAAAAAAAAAAAGTGTGGTGGGTGATAATGAGTGAGTGTGTGAGGGGCGGTGGAGTCGGGAGTTTCCTGTGAGGTCTAAGTGAGCAGGACAGTCAAGCGGGATAAAGCCTGGCTTGTGTTCTGTTGCTCTTTATACGGCCCCACTCCTTTGGCCTCTCGCTCTTTCTCTCTCTCTTTCTGCTCTTTCCACACCCCTTTTCTAACTGCCTGTTAACCCGTTTCCCCCAATGCAACCGTCCCTGCCTCCTGCCTCCTCTCTTGTCCCTGTGTGTGTGTGTGCGTGCAGCAAGCACCAGAACGAAATGGTTTAGTGGGTGACATCCTGCTGAGCTTTATCTTTATTGCTGTTTTGTTTCCTGGTGACAATATTGGGAACAGTTTGTGCGCTAGCGGTGTAACCGTTTCTGCAATGTTGGGCGCTGTGGTTGCACTTCAGCAGAGTTCCAGGTGCTGCTTCAGTAGATAAGTTCCAAGTGCAAGCCTTTTCCAGTGGCCTGTATGGGATGGGATATGTCTCATTAAGTTTGCGTAAACTAATTTGCGATCTGTGTGCAAATGTGCAATCTGTAAATATGAAACACATTTCACTAAATACAAAAATAAGGTTTGTAAACTCACAAAAAAGGATTTTCAAATATCAAGCGCCTCTGCAAAGACGCAAACAAGTTCCACAAATGAAACAAAGATCTGCACATTGCACACATCCAGCGGTGGGAGGAGTATTCAGATCCTTTACTACACACAGTAGAAATACTCTGTTACGAGTAAAAGTCCCACTTTGAAAATGTTACTGAAGTCAAAGTATGTAAATAGCATCAGGAAAATGTACTTAAAGTCTTAAAAGTAAAAGTACTCAATGCAGAACAATCCTCACATTTTAGAAACGGGAAACGATCCAAACTGTTCTGTTTTTAATCGGCTAATCCTTTCAGCTGGACTTGTAGGCCGTTACATTGTTGGGTAATTTAATTTATAATGAAACATCATATTTTAGAAAATACATGTGTTTTGTGTGCAAAAATCCTAATTTGTAAATTAACTAAAGCTGTCAGATGAACGTAGTGGAGTAAAAAGCACAATATTTCTCTCTGAAATGCACTTTGTTACGTCCCACCACACATCTACAAATAAAGGAAAAGCATTTGTGAACATCTTCCTAACATTCGCAACTTTCAAATGGATATTTGTGAATTTCCAGTTGTTATCTGTGAATCGAAAAGGCATTTGTGGATCTCAATTCTACCCGTGTGGATCTGCAGTTTACATACACACAGTTTTGAGACAAACATTCTAAAAGAAAAAAAAAAAGAGAGAAACAAAAAAGTACACCGGCTCAATTTATGGATTAAGCGCTGCTATGTGAGCACACATTTGAAATATCGATGAACACAACAGGCTTCGGCTTGACTTGAGACAGGATTTGTAGAAAGTTAAAGAAGCTGAGCGTTTTCCTATTTCTTGGAAGATGCTCCTGGTAAACAGGAAGCTCTTATCCTGCAGCCTCCATGTTGTGTACATAGCTGAGAGGCCTGTAAAAGCACATGGCGTCACACAAAGCGCTTGGCCCCGCTTTTTGTGCGTCCCTGGACAGATGACTAACAGCCTACAGTGAGTCATCCACTGAACCGCAGAAGTACACATGCATGCTTCCATGTACCGTGCACGCACGCTTTTTTGAAAAACGCCGTTAACACACGCGCGCCGACATCACAGACAAAACACACGTGCCATTTCCTAATTACACCACATCAGCAGAAAGTGACAAATTGTCGGACCGCCGGTTGTGGGCGTGTGATGCTGGGGTGTTCACCGTTCATGTTCACACAGAGATGTGCTGTTCTACATGCGTAGAGAATCCAGGCAGGCCACATCTGGAAGCACTGCAATCCCACCGCTGGGTTTTTGAGGACTGCCTGGAGACGTGGTTTTCAAACAATGCAGCCATATGGGTCTGAGTCGAGCCTAGAACAGGCTGGTGTCTGGGAACGGGCGCTCCTGCTGGTCACCCTGTATGTTTCAGACCAGAGACTTGTTAAAGTTTGTTAAGGGGGCCTTGAAATCCCATTCACAATTAATAAAACTGAAGCTAGGATTTACAAAGTGGGGACATTTCTGTAATAACTGTGTTTTAACCCTTGTGTTGTCTTCGGGTCGAATTGGACCTGTTTTCAAAGTTTCTTTATCAGAAATATGGGTTTCTTTCAACCAAATTAACCAAAAATAACATGGGTGGTTCCCAATGATGCTCTTTGCAAGTAAAATGAATGACCACTCATAGAATTTGGGGTGTTTTATTTAATTTTATAGCATTTGTGGTCTTGTGGTGCAATGGGGTACTATTTGGCTTTACAGCAGATAAATAAACAAATAAGTGTAAAACTAGTGGTAATAGGTTGGAAAGAAGTTGGCCAAGCAAATTAAGAGTCAAACAATTGTGTAATGTGAAAGAACTCATTGAACTAATTAAAAGACAATTTCATAAACAGCTGTGTTACACTTTTACATAGAAAACATCCCTATGCTGATCTCAAAAGGAGTTAAAGCAAACAAACACAGTTAGTATAATAGTTAAACTGGCTATCTCTAGCAATATTTTCTAACATCATCACACACATATAAATTGGAAAACATAATTATACAGGGCTTTTACACAGTTTACAATAGACCAGTAAACTGGACAGAGTAATAAAAATATGTGGATATATGTATTCACCATGTTTTCACATCTATCTTCCAACTTCTCCTCCGGCATGACATTTGTTTGTGACAGATTTAACTTCTATGTCTTTCTTTCTTTCTCCCTTCCTTTATCTCTTATCTCTTTCTCCCTTTCTTCCTTGTTTTAAATGCACAAATAATCTCTGTGCAGTAAGGGGCATTGCCAGGACATCACAAGGATCGGCACATGGTAGCAGAGAATCTGACCCTCAGGGACCCATTTGCATTTGGTTCTTTTTAGGAGGTTTTGGCATTTTGTGAGTCTTTCAGCCAGCTGGATAGAACCATCATAGGAGCATGACAAGACATGTGACTGTACAGGATGACAGACTTAAATACAGGGGGGGGGAAGGGGGGGATGGAAGTTGGTTAAAAGTTCACGTTTTGGAAGAGATCCGGTGGCTAAGTTGCCGTTCCCAATAAGAGTCCAGGTGGTGGCCTTATTTCCCCTCACCTGTCCCTCTGCCCAGAGCGTTCTACTTCTCTCTCCAACACTGCTGCCACATTAATTCATCTCCCCACACCCACACTCTCAGATCTCAATTTTAAGGCCATCACATGCACGCATCACAACACACAAAAGCACAAGACAACACACACACCAACTCAACAGGTCTTTCACCATTCTGCCCTCTGGACGCAGGTACAGGACCCTGAGGTGCTAGAGAGCTCACTATGGCAAAAAGCCTGGTGCCTGCAGCCATAGCAGCCCTGAACAAGAGACCGAGATCACTCGCTGCCACTTTGTCCGTGTTATCAGTCGGTGTTATTTCTCTGTCGAAGAATGTCATTCGGTTACGTTTGTACTTTTGTTTCTCTGTATGTGTGCTGTGTACTTGACGTACGGTGTTTGTGACAAATTATTTCCCTTTGGGGACATAAAGTACTGTGGCATGTGTCACAATATCCCATGCTGAATACTAAGACATTTTATTTCCTGAAGACAGCACTAAAACCTGAAAATAATTGAATGGAGTTTTTTAGTGAACTTGCCTTTTATGAATTAACAGTTATTCTGCTTTTTACTTAAAGGTGCTCTAAGTGATGTGACGTGATTTTTAGGCTACAACATTTTTTGTCACATACAGAAAACATCTCCTCACTATCCTTTAGCTGCCTGTCCCATGAAAAAAAACGCAGTCTCTGTAGACAGCCCAGGCTCCACAAACAGGCAGGAGGCGGATAGTGAGGAGATGTTTCCTGTATGTGACGAAAAATGTTGTAGCCTAAAAAACGCGTCACATCACTTAGAGCACCTTTAACACCTGCTTGCAACCGTTTTGTTTATGTTGTTAATTCACCCATTGTTTTTAACTGGTAATTATGAAGAAGCTGATGAGAACACCATGCCGTCAAAAGAGTTCAATGTTAGGTCATCTGTGCCACATTACTTAAATCAATTTGTTAAATAAAACAAATGTTCCTGGAAGTTGAGAGGCTTTCCTGCTTTCCTTTTCATCAGTGGGGTTGGAGGGTGAACGCAGAGGGACTCCGTTAGGAAAGACTTCCCAGGCACGGATATCTGTAATGATCTGACCAATGGAGAGGAGAAAACAATGAAAAATCCTCCATCTCTGTGTAAGGACACTGCCGGAGCTTCTCCATTCAGTCTGATGGGCTCCTCTCCTCTCCCCCTCATCATCCTGCTGACCTACCCATCAATCGCCACTCCCACATCTAAATTCCTCTTCTGTTTCCTGCCATTTTCCCGCTGCGTGATGTTTCCGAACAGCCAGGAATCCACCCTGCCCTGCGAGTACTGAAGTGTGCAGACAGACCCGGCGATGACCCCCAAACCAGCGAAAAGACAAACATAGGAAATATATTTATACTCACCCATAACCTTATTGCTTGTGCTATCCCTATGCCCTGCCTTCCACGTCTGTTACATAAGGCCATGTGAAACGGGACAGACAGAAACAAGTGATTCCGCACCGTAATGGCGGCGCAGTGCCAGAGTAAAGTTTCTCACCAAGGGAGCTGGGTGGAAAGAGCGACACAGGAAGACAAAAATGGAGGTAACAACATACAACTGCTAGACCTCCCCAGAATACTCCGGAGCAGGTGCCCCCATTGGCACGCGGTAGCTCAACCTATGGCACACTAGCAATAAATAATGTTAAATAATAATAACAAAAAAAGAGTTTTTTGGAAAGGTTGTCATTTGCACGCCAAATGAGCTCTTTCACAGACATTAGCAAGAGCACAGCCTATTTTTTTTTAACGGTAGTTCGATCTACTTTTTCATCCTCTGCATTCCCGAAAAACCCGCCTTAAAAGGGATACGGCACTGTTTGTTGAAATAGGGCTTATCCCCTAGCTGTAGATAGGTGGGCCAATGCATTTTTTGTGCATGTATTGTTTTGGTCCGATAAAACACCAGCAGCACCATCGCTAGTTAGCTTAGCGTAGTGAATGGAATCCTATGTTGCCGGTTAGCATTTTGTGAGTAAAAGTGAGCCAACAAAAACAACCTAATTACTTGCACTGAGACAAAAAATGCGTTGGCCCACCTATCTACAGCCAGGGGGAGACTGTGATAAGCCCTATTTCAACAAACGGTGGCGTATTCCTTTAAGCCTGATTTATGCTTCTGCGGCGGCTCCACGCGGAGATTTCGCTGTAGCCTACGTAAGTGGCCTGAAGTTTATACTTGTGCGCTGGTGTGCGCGTTGATCTCTTTAAGAGAATAGCGGGGCATGTGTGTGTGTGTGTGTGGGGAGTATGTAGAAGAGCGGGTGAGAGAGTGCCGATTCTAGAGGCACAGTGGGAGAAACAAATGCTGCTTCCAAGCCACGGCCGAGCGACGTGTGTCGCCGTGACATGTAGTTAAATTTTTCGATAGATGCACGTCAGGCTACGGCGGCGTAGGGTCCGGCGTAGGGTCCGGCGTAGGGTCCGGCGTAGGGTCCGGCGTAGGGTCCGGCGTAGGGTCCGTGTCTCCGTGTACCTACGTATGGAGCCACGACGTCCATTTAGTGCAGAAGCATATATCGGCCTTTACGCTGCCTCTGATCGGCTTGTATTGTCGTTGACTTCTTCAAAAGAATGCGACGCGAACACTGCCTGAGCGAGCTCGGTGGATGATGGCTGGCGTAATGCTGATTTACAGGAATATTTTAAAATGGCACTTAACTTATATTCAAATGGTTGCGGACCCCTGCTCTGGAGAGCTAATCTTTGTAGAGCACACGTCTCAGTCTCATGTGTGGGGTAGCTCAAATGTGTGAACAATGAAGATATACCTTTGTCAAGAGGAAATCTAATGGTGCTGGGATGAACTAGAGCATTTCAGCCAATTCATTTGACCTCACGTCACCAAAAAAAAGAAGAAGAGCGAAACCTGAAGCCACAAAGACAGCTTGATGACGTCACCATTACATTATCTCGACAGGTCCTATTGAGAAAAACGGACGGCCAGGGAGAGACAGAGGCAAACAGTTAATACAACAGAGGCCTCAACCGCTTTTGTTATTACATCATGTTCTGGGAAACCCAAAGAATGTTGCTGTGTAAACACAATCCACACACACAATGCTGTTGAATATGTCCCGCAGAAACAATAAACCGAATATTTGATACACAGTCTCGCTAATCTCGTGTAGAGCTGCAGAAACATTCCCTCTCTTATTCGTTTAGTTTTCCGATATGCATGACCTGATCGCTTTATTGATTGAGAGGTCTGCGTCGTTGTACTTATCCGAAAACACAGAGCCTAATGGACAAAGAATCCTCCCTTTCCTTCTCCTCCCACCTTTAACTCTCCTCCGTTCTCTCCATTGCCTTGATCCCATACAGATGTTCTTCTTTAGCACTCGCCTCTGGAGGGAAACTACTCCTATTGTTCACAAAAATCAATCCCATTGTGCTGGCCGAGCCAGCCCAACGCACAAAGCATGCACGCACGTACAGTTTCACGAGCAGACAATCATGCATGCATACTCAGCCGTTGGACTCGTATGATCAGATACATAACACAGCACGGAAAGTTAGTCAACACATAGCAACAGTTTTTTGGAAAATCCCAGCTCAGTCAGAAGAGAGCATGTTAATAAGAAAAAGCAATATCCTCTCAATATTCTCTCTCTCTCTCTCTCTCTACAACCTCCCTTTGAGTCTCCTCTCTGTCCCCAGCTTCCTCATGTCCTTTCCCTTGCGTTTTTGAAAAGGGCAAATTCTACAGGCCTGTAACTAGACCTAATTGGCTCTGATTGGGTGGCTGGGTAGACATCTTGAAGTGATTCATGCTCAAGGTTGAGAGGGTTGTGAAAGTCGGGAGTGCTTTGGGGTCTCTGAGATTCTCAATCATAACCTCAGGAGCTTTAAATCCCCGATCCGGATTTTCTTTGGAGTGTATCTATTGAGGGTCTGTGCATATCGATGCAGAAGAAAGCACTTGCAGAGAGCGAGAGCAAACCATCGAGCACTTCAAAAAAGGCATTTCACAGCTCGTATTTCACCGCCTCATATTTTGGATTTTGTAATTCCAGCTTTAGCAATTATATTGAGCAATCATTTATTCGTCCTTAATGTCCAAGTTATGTAACTATTCTGATTGTTATTTGCCACAAAAAGCGAAGGGGGGGGGGGAAGGAAAAGGACAAGAAATGAAAGAACGTTACCATATCATTTTCATCGGCGCAATTCATGCTTTTCGAAAACAGTCCCTGTTTTGATGCCAAATTAATATCTTGCTTTTGGAATGGTTTACTTTCTTGCATCCATCACAACTAAGAGGGACCACAGAAAATGAAACCCTGCTGTTTGCACAACAGCAGAAGCGAGCACCCCACCATGCTATTGGCATCTTGTAAGCACATAATAAACTGTGTGTGTTCTGGAGGCACATGGCCAGATAAGGTCTGTGGGATTAATTCATTAGTGTGCTGGCTGCCCAGATGGCTCTCATTACATGTATCTGTTCGATTCATCTCTGAAGTACTTTCACATCAGTCAAACTGTCAGCAGTTAACAGTGGTCTTTCAGTGAAGGAAGAACTTTGTAATTCTAGCCAGTTGTATTGACCGATATTATGGTCTCTAGGGGCCCCATTAAAATCTACACAAAGTTCAAATACAGCTTTACTGAAACAGATGTTAAACATTTTTTATTATTCATCTTTTTCACCACAATATGAAGGACTATTCTTATTTTTTTTAAATGACACCGACTGGACTGTTGAATGCAGTTGTTTACACAAAATAAACATGTTGCAAGCTCCTAATTTAACTGGTTTTATTTCTGGGGGTGTTTCTGAGTCATAAGGAAATAAGCTATTTCAGCAGCACACCATGAGATGGCACTACAGGACCAGGCTTTTAAAAGAATCTCATGCCGGTCACAGACAGAAGAGATTTCTGAATGACTCAACTCTGCACTCTTGTGGCAACAGCATAAAACTAAAGATGTCCTCTTGTGTTAAATCCCCCCAAAAAAAAAAAAATCTTGCCATAGAAAACATATGGAGTTGGATAATGCCAAGCCATGAACCTGTCAGCATGTCATACATTGGAAAGTATGACAACATGCGCAATGCATGCCTAAAAGATAAAGGAAAATCACTCATATTGTGCGGGACCTCGAAGAAAGCTGAACTAAGCCAATAGGTAAAGGAAGAGGGCAAATAAAAGAACAATCTCCTTCAACACGCATCTAAGATCAGATCAGATCGCCTCCAGACTTTACAATTATCCAATAACCCAACATAAAACATCTGGAGTGTTTTTTGGATATGGCGAGTGGATGAGATGGTGTGTGTGTGTGTGTGTGTGTGTGTGTGTGTGTGTGTGTGTGTGTGTGTGTGTGTGTGTGTGTGTGTGTGTGTGTGTGTGTATGTGTTTTGAAGCAAGGAGCTATACACCTCACCCCAGTCATTCTCTGAAGTGTTGCTCTGGGCTCGTCGGGAGACGCTCAGGTCCTCCACATCAAATATTAATTTCAGAGAAACTCCTAAGCCTTAAATAATTCTCAAAGAAGTGTGCCGAAAGCGAGCCCTTGCAATCCTAGGCACGTTTCTATCTGGACAATGGATTCAAGGGAGAACGAGGAGGGAGACAGAAAGAAAGGGGGGGATTGGATCTATTGTGTGGGCCCATGACAGATTGGGTTGCTTCAATACAGGGCTGCTCCCTCTTAGTTGATTAGTCGACTAATCGGTCGTTTTGGTCTTAGTCAACTTAGATTTCTTTAGTCGATTAGTCATGTTTTATGCTTTTTTTTCATGCTGAATGACTTATTTCCAAGAAACGTACGAGCACATCTCTGGTAAACACAAGAATTAAAGTGGTGCTTTTGCGTGACTCTTTGCAGAGAAACTCAGATTTACAGATCTGTCGATTTAAATCAACTAATCGATTAGTCGATACAATTGAATGAGTGTTAGTCGACTAAGAATTTCTTCAATCGAGCACAGCCCTAGCAACATGTTTAATGACAACAGATTATGTTAAAGGAGATTAGAAGTAGCGGAAAAAAGTTTTTAACATGTTGCTTCCGAATGCCAAAAAAATCAAATATCACAATATTTTTGACCAAAAACATAGATATTGCGGCAATATTGTAGGTTTGACTATCGGTGCTTTCACAAAATATCCAATGAGATTTTTGATAAATAATCATCAGTAAAGTGGATATAATGACTAAGTAATGGTAATGGCAAATAACACAACAGCTAGAACAGTCTGGTAAGTTCAGAAAATGACATGACTTTACTGTAATGCAACCAGGAGAAGACAACGCTTGTGTGATATTACAATATCCAACATTTAGGACGATAATGAGTCTCATATATTGATGTCAATATATCACCCAGCCTTGCATGGAAGCTTATGTTTTAATATCCTGATTGATCACCTTTTTGGACACGTTAACTACCATGAAGGGCTTAGGATAACGCACTCTGAAATATCTGATGGATATCATCTATTGATTTAGTGGACTAAGTCTTAATTTCAAGGTTTTTGAAAACCTACTTTCATTCTAACTGAACACTGAACAGGCCAGACTCAAGCCTGTCAGTCTGTGTGATAACAACCATCAGCCGATCTCATCTGATCTGACCCTGCTCTCAGCCAGGACTTTATTCCAACAACAATTACACCATACCGGATGGATGATCTCGCACTTATTGCCCCTGGCCTTTCAGAAGCGAGCGGGAGAAAATGTGCCATGAAGGAAATCGGAGGTGATTATCTTTATTATCAGCCAGGGGAGTAGCTGTGGAAACGGCAACCTGTGTCTGTGTGTGTGTGTGTGTGTGTGTGTGTGTGTGTGTGTGTGTGTGTGTGTGTGTGTGTGTGTGTGTGTGTGTGTGGTGGTGGGGGGGGGTGGGGGGGAGATGCACAAGCTGTTCCAGCAGCATGCTGATTGGCCCATACAAGCACCAATGGTAATTAACATCTGCATATGCAAACAAGTGCTCCAGCTAGGGAAATTTGGCAGGCGTTTCTCACCTGCACCCTGTGCCTGAGAGCAGCAGGGTGGTTGAGTATGTGTCACTGTGTGTATGTCTAAGTGTGTGTGTGTGTTACACAGGGGTGCAGACACACGTACACAAAATCAAATGATGAGCGTTCTGCGACTTCATATTCACAGCACAAGCCTGTTCCGGGGTGCACTTGTGTATTTTAATGTCCCTGTGCATTTGCATAGCTGAAAAATACTTACGCCTGCACTTTTTTTTTTTTTTAAGCACAGCTGGTATGGGTGGACCGGGGGCACTGGGTCAAATGGACGCCATCCTCCCACCTCTTTGTTTTTGCTGTGCAGTGCTCAAAGAGATGAGGCCACCCAACAGGAGGCTGTCAGTGGGCCTGCTGGGGGGGCCTCATTACCATTTCAGGGAGCAGGGACAAATCGCGTCCAGAGAAAGACACTGATCGCCAGCCTCGCCCTGCCGATAGGCACAGTCACCGCGCTCAGAAAACTGGAAGAACTTGTCAGAAAGTGGCAGAGAGGGCACTTTCTGTATTTTTTAAGTTGTATATGTACGCATGAGTGAAGCAGTTAATGAACAGCTTGGCTGTTTCCCTTTTCATTCAAACATGTATGTTTGCATGATTCCCAGGTCTCATTTATGCACCTGTTTTTTCATGTGTGTGCTGTTTTCAAACATCATACTCCGAGCCTGTAAGTGTGTCTTGCGACCTGCACCTGCGCGTGTGTGTGTGTGTGTGTGTGTGTGTGTGTGTGTGTGTGTGTGTGTGTGTGTGTGTGTGTGTGTGTGTGTGTGTGTGTGTGTGTGTGTGTGTGTGAGGCTAACACATGCTGCTGAATGAGTCTCTGACCTGTGAATTATGCAGAGCGCCCACTTGCGTGGCCCGGCGTGTGCTGTGCTGTGGAGTTCTAATGAGAGAGAGGCTAGCGGGCGGCAGGTGAGACGGGCTGCAGAGCACACCGAGAACGACAGCTCCAACAGCGGGAGGCCAGGCTATAAATAGAGCCTGTGCTGAGAGTTTATGACACCTGGATTCACATTCGTTAGCAATTTCCCTCCGACCAACTTCCACTACCACCCACATCACTTTCTTGTGTTCTGTTCAGCCCCAGTGTTGCTTTTTGTGTTTTCTCTGTTTCTTTTTTGCAACTTTCTTTACTTACATGGAGCTGTGGTAAGCACTTTATTTTTGGCATTGTTGGGCAAAAATGTCATAATAATCTTTTAGCATA
Source organism: Perca flavescens (assembly GCF_004354835.1). Classification (NCBI taxonomy): domain Eukaryota; kingdom Metazoa; phylum Chordata; class Actinopteri; order Perciformes; family Percidae; genus Perca; species Perca flavescens. The sequence goes on from NC_041337.1 coordinate 9,014,359, forward strand.
TTGTAAACCAAGTGGTCTGAGAGAAAACTAGACTTTTGCACCTCCTCTTGACTCTGTATTCAGGCTTCAGAAAATCTAGCTGTGACAGGAGACTTTGGTCAATCACAGGCCATTACAGAGAGAGAGAGAGAGAGAGAGAGAGAGAGAGAGAGAGAGAGAGAGAGAAAGCCTACTGGCTGTTCTGTGCCAGCACTGTTGAGAATGATTTAATGTGTATTAATATGCAGCTGGAAAAAAAACACACAAATTCAATATTCACACTTGTATGGAAGTAAATCTGCTTCATCGGATTTTGAAACTAAAAAGCCATTGAATGTCTAGCATTGAAATTATGTATCTGAATTTTTTGCCTCAAAATGTTACTCTTCAAATTTCCAACAACATAAATCCCACTCTAGGGGTGTCACGATTTCGATTTTAAATCAAAAACTGATCGAATGAGCGTTCCATTTCGACTATCGAAATCAAAAGCAGGACCGGCAATTCCCCCAGTATATATTTTTTTCTCCCTCCACCCTACTGGCGCACGTCCGAAGAAATAAACAGCAGACACACGGTGTAGCTGACCGGCTGGTAGCGTGCAGCTGAAGACACAGGGTAACGTTAGCTTACCGGTAGCTGACCCTTTTCCAGACACCATGGTCAGTGCCGGAGTCGGAGATGATGGAGAAACAACAGAACTGAAAAACCCTCCAGCTTCCCTGAAGTCAGTGAGTGAGTTATTTAAACAAACAGGGAAGGTAAAGCATCCACGGTGTGTTCATGTGCGTCTCGGTAAACTAATGATGCTGACCCCGTCAGGTCAGCGTAGTTGGCGATCAACCAATCAGCACGCAGCTCATCTAAATATTCATGAGCATACAATAGGGGAGAAAACCTCTTGTTTCATTCTAGGGCTATTTCACAGGGTTGCATTAGGGAGCATAGAACAGCACACGGGCCATTTTCAGCCCAACCAATGTTACATACCCTGTTAGGAGACCTTAAGGAATATTGTCAAATACCCAATATAATCAATCATTCTATCACCCCTTTAATCAAATCGAAACTTAAATTTGAAAGTCGAAAGTCAAATCGAACCTACAGTATGACTGCTTTTCGTCTACAAAAGTACAACTCTGCCAACACCACAATGCGTGGTAATACAAAACTTTTCTTTATGATCAAACGCATGGCTATAAAGTCCCCATTGCAGCGATTTGCCTCAAGATGATCAGTGGCGAACAGTGGCAAACAGTGGCAAAGGGAAAACCAAAGACATTTGAACAACCATCAGCATCAGAAGTGAGAAGCACTGAGGTCCAACAAGGTGTCAGGGTGTGTTTCGCTGTGAAATTAATACTCAGCCATTCTTCAAAATGGGGCTGAAATCATCCCTGGCATCCTCTTTTGCCAACTCACATTACTGTAATTATTTCAGAATTTGCCTTGTAATCCAGGCTGAGAATCCTACCCAGAACGAATGGGATGTCAGCTTTACGCAACTACTTGTAAAGGCATTATAGGGCGTTAAGTCCCGCGTGGATTTGAATTGGTCTCAGCAGTACAGGATTAGAAGCAGCGGGGATTAGACCTTCCCTGGAGGAAATACAGGAGCAGGGGTGGCCAAGGGACTCAAGATATAGAATACATATTGCTTGATAAACTGGCTGCAACAGGAAACTACTGTAAGAAGCATTGTTTATACTAGGCTTTACAATACGAAGAACATATCCCGAAAACGAAATTACTTGTGATAGGCCTAAATAAACAGATATTAAAGTTTACTCTGTTCTGCATTTCTGCTGCTTTCAGCATTCTGCTAAAATACAACAAATTGCTTGTTGAGTTTAAAACAAATCATAACAAAAGTAAATAATTTCCGACATTCTTTTGTTGAACAAATTGAACATGTAATTGAATATAAAAGGCACCACTAAAAAAAAAAAGACAGTTTTGACAGTTTCTTTTTAAAGTGTGTCATTTTTACTGATATTTTCTTTCAACTTACTCAAAAAAATCTCAGTTTCTTTCGCGATACGTCGCAGCCTTTCGCGAAGTGTATATTGCCCCAGTTGATATTGCGATGACGATAACTATCCTAGTTTATACCATTACTCCAACTCCGTAAACGGTGTCAAACTGCACTTTCTTATTAGTCATGTAGAATGAATGAATGAATGAATGACCACCCCTCTGTCTGTTTATACACTATATCTACAACATTCTACTTCCGGGATTGTTCTGGTGCTGCCAGTAATTCCGCTGGATGTCCCTCTTTTTCGGCCAGATGTCCGTCACCTTCCTCTTTCTTTGGTTGTAATTCTAAACTCCGGTGGATATCTGAGGACTATGGTTAACTGCTCCTCAGATCTCTGCAGGGTAAATCCAGACAGCTAGCTAGACTATCTGTCCAATCTGAGTTTTCTGTTGCACGACTAAAACAACTTTTGAACATACACATGTTCCACCAAAACAAGTTCCTTCCCGAGGCTATTTTGCAGCGGCGCCGTGGCTCTGTCTTGCTTAGCGCCGCCCAAGATGATTGCAATAGTTTTTAAATAAATGCCAATAAACTAGAGCGCATTCCTCTCCCATCCCAAAATGCTGTGTGGACTAGCCACTGCGAGACTATTCACCTAATCAATTAAATCTGTTTTTGCCCCAGGTGACTATTAGGTATTAAAGCGGTGGTATGGTTGCCATCATTTTTGTTTCGCTCAAGGACTTCACTTAATGCTTTCATGGGCACCTGGACCTTCTTCCTGCTCCTCTTTCTGCCCACTTATCTGCTATTTTCCACTGTTTCCTCTCTAATAAAAGACAGGTGCATCCAGAAAGTGGGCAAACGTATGAGCTTTTTGCCTGGTCACCCACAATCGTCCTCTGTGGAATCACTGACCCTCAGGGCCATTTCATTCCAGCTAAACACACTGACCCACACTTCCATTAGCAACCTAATGTGATTGCAGCCCCTGTGGTGGCGCAGAGAGGCTGAGCTCAGTCTGAGCTAACAGACTCGCATGAAGACAAACGACTGCAATTCAGCATGTTACAGCCATGGGCTATTCTGTTAGCCGCTAGCCAGGAAGGGAGTGTGGGAGATGCAAGATCTCAGATTGAGTCACAGATACAGGAGGTGAGAGAGGGATGGCATGTGTCTCCCTGAGGTATGCACACTGTGAGGTGGGGTTTTGGAGATGCGCCTGAAAGAGGCCAAAATTGGCATTGCCTTTGGATGGAGGTTTTCAAACCGTGGGAAGGGGAAAGAGAGACATGAGGCAAATACACAGTGAGAGCTGAAAGGGACAGGTGTGTGCAGTTGTTCTGAAAACAACAGGAATTTAGTTATTGTGGTTTGGTGGGGTGATCAACACAATAAGCAGTAGTGGTGGGAAGGAAGTCGATCCACGTAGGCCTATGGATCGTTTTTTTTTTTTGGGACGATTTTTAAAAATGTATGTTTTTTTTTTTAAACCAATGATTTACCTAAATATTTTCCGTTTATACGTACCACTGACGGCTGACATCTGTTTCCAGCAAAACAGACTAGAAGCTGAAAATACACGTAGGCCTAATTAGGCTACTTCTGAAATAAATGTCAGACTGACTGACTTGTGATGTGCATTCTTTTTAGAAAACTGAATTGTCTCATGATGCTACTGTCTCTAGAAGTGTCCTATTCAACTTTAGTTTTCGTTAAAGAAGGGAGAGAGAATCACAATACTCAATAGGCCTACTATCGAATTGCAGTTAAATGAAAATAGAATCGGCACCCATGTATCCTGGAAGAATCGAATCGGGCCCAAAGCATTTCGTGCCAGCCCTAAGCAGCAGCAGCAGCAGCAGCAGCAGCAGCGGTACCCAGCTCGAGGCATTTCAGCCACTTTAAAAACCCTGAGAGCCCGAGTTCTACAATTTGCGTCAAAACCGGACTCCTTCTTGTCTCATATCTAAACCCTCAGATGTAATACACAAATATTAATGTTGACTTACACTTACCGAGGAATATATCTTCATCTTCGACTTCCGTCGCATACAAAACGTCCATAAATCTGCTTAGAATTCATTGAAAAAAAAAAGACGCTCCGTATAACAACAGATCTTGCCTGAGAATTAGCACATATTTAACTTTTCTTTAGTTTGGAAGTAATCAAGTGATAGTTGTCTGTACATCCATGGTCACATTGCAAACAAGAACCGGTACTAGCTAATTCGGCATACTTTTAATGGTGCCAATTTGACAAACAAACAAATTTGCTGCCAAAAAGCACCTTATTCTTATTCTTTCCGGCAGACTAAGCACAGTTTAGTGCGTTGCTGCCTCCCACTGGTGTAGAAACGGCATTGCTGCTTTTGCCCTCAGAGACATTTGTACCTTATATACTGTCTATGCGTTTATAACGACTGAATCTAAACATTATAGCCTACTACTTCCTGTTTACTTAGTACATTCCCCTAAAGCATTTTTGCAAAGTGTAGTTTTAGTTTAGGGCTTTGGGAGGTCGCTCAACAAAACGACATGAATCCAGGTCTTAGCTCTATGCAATTTTTAACCAGCAAAGTTTATTTATATATAACAACAGTACAAAGTGAATCATTGGCTTGCAAAATAGGTGTGCTTCATATTTACAATAGGTACACAATAATATATTATCATAACAAAATCAAAGCAAATAAAAAAAAACAAGAGAACAACCTTTTTTAAATACTTTAAGTTTCTTACAATTTTCACAACACTTTTATAAAACAAGAAGAACAGACAGCCATTATTATTATCATCATCGTTATCATCGTCATTGCCAGTAATTGCTATTTTACAGAACTCCAGTGTCTACAAAGGGTTTGTTTACAATGTGTTTAAAATGGAAGTATAGTCATTACATATTTTGTGATATTTTGACTTGAGAGTAATACATCGGAAAGCTCAGGGTTTCAATTCATCGGTCTGATGCCATGAAGCAAAACAAAAACAAAAATGCTGATTAAATGCTTTGTTTTGTATAAGGAATGATGATGACACGTGCCGGTCAAAACCACAACCCCCGTCTCTTTCGGCAACGCGTTACACCGAGAGCAAAGAAAGTGCACAAAGCGCCTTCATTTAGCAATCAGCTTGAGCTGAAATGAGGTTGTGTTTATGAGCGTCTATCCATCGCTCACACGACAGTCAAATGGGATTCTGCGCTGCAGAACGCGAGTAAACTAACTTTTCTCTTCTCAGTTCAAACTGAATTAAAACGATCCTGGAAACAAGTGTACACGGAAACAAGCTACTGTATGTGTAGGAACAGAAGAGAGAGAGAGAAAAAAAAAGTGCATTCAGCTGTAATGTAAGACATGTAATAGGCTACATGGGCTTCCGGTAAGAATTTGCAGTTAGACTCTAATGACGGCGTGTATCGATATGGAATAAAAGGCAGAACTGAAGCATGGATTAAAACGCATGCAAAAATCTCACACAAGACAAGAGGAAACACCCTGATATAAATGATCTCGGAGAGCGGAGAGAGAAATCAAAGCCACTCGCAACCAATTTGTGCGCCTCTGATTACGTTCGTCACAATTCTGAACACAGGGGAGCTCATCGGAGAGTGGGAAAGACTCGAATAAACATACATTTGTTTAATCCCTTGCAAAAAAGGAAAAGGCATTTAGGTCCTGTTCAAATGATAAAAAGCATTACTCCATACAAGCAATGTGAGGTATGAGGAGGATACAATTCTATTTGCTGAAATTGGGAAGACACCTTAATCAAAAAGAAGAAGCTTAATGTTTATGTACTGTACAGTATATGTGCGCCATTGTGTACCTATAGATGTTTATTAGGGGGTTAGCGATAGGGCTGGGCAATATATCCATATTATATTGATATCGATGTATGAGGCTAGATATAATCCTTCTTCAATTCTGGATATCGCACGTGACACAAGTGTTGTCTTTTCCTGGTTTTAAAGGCTGCATTAAAGTAAAGTGATGTCATTTCCTGAACTCTCCAGACTGTTCTAGCCATTTTGTTATTTGCCTTTACCCACTTAGTCATTATATCCACATTATTTGCGATTATTTATCAAAAATCTCATTGTGTTAATATTTTGTGGAAGCACCAATAGTCAGCCCTACAATATCGCCGCAATATCGACACTGAAGTATTTGGTCAAAAGTTTTGTGATATTTGATTTTCTCCATATCGCCCAGCTCTAAATAAGAGAGCGAGAAGGTGCCTTTTTTTTTATTTTTTCTTCCAGATGAGGGAACAAATTATAAAATCTAGGCCTAATCTTTCCCACATGTGCCCCCACTGGCCGGACACAGTAATAGCATGTCAATCACACCATCCTACATTTCTCCTTGCCTGTTAGTTTGATGTTTTTTTTCTTCTTCTTCTTCTTTCCATCTCCTGATCACACTGTGCACACACAACGGACTCAGATCAAAGAGAGGCTTCAAAGCCGGAGCAGGAAACTAGACCTAAAGGGGTTCTCTCTCTTTCCAACTCTCCCTCTCTCTCTCCTCATTTCTCAACACCCTCTCTTCAAACAGCTCGGGCGATCCCGAGCGCTGAGCGAGGCAACATCTGCCTGAGCCCAGCCATACCCTCTTCACCTTTTACTTTATCTCGCCAAGACAGTTCTCAGCAGAGTGCCAGCGCCGGGTATCACAGAGAGACCACTGGGCTCCAAAGGACTGTGCCCGAGTCGAGGACTGATGAGATCACTAAGAACACTAAGCAGGCGGGTATCTAAGGCCACAGAGAAAAAAAGAAGCACCTTTCACCCCACTACGGCCGTTTATCATGCTCTCAACAACACACCAATGCAGTATACTGTTGCAAACCTAGAACAATACCTATTTTCAAGTACTCGATGTAAACAACAAGCCAACATATATCCCGGAAGAAACAGAAAGGACCGATCCAGAGGATGGAATCTTCAGTTTGTCGTCATCCAGCTAGAAGGTCGGAAGGTAACGTCAGCCTTTTAACACCTTGGGACGTTTTGGTTTAAGTCAGGAGACGCATCCACGTGACATGCAACATACTTTTTTTTTTTGTCTTTTTTAAATGTATAGGTCTCTGTGTTTCATATGTTGTGTTCCTCATTCCCAGATCTCTTTTCTCCCGCCTATGTTTCGTACCTTTTTTTTTTTTTCTTTTACGAGTTTCAAAACTCAACCATTCCAGTTAGACTTGATAAGCTTCAACTTCAACCGGCTCTACACTCCCAACAGGAGAGCTTTGCTTCCCTCTGTAAAGCATGAACCGATTTTTTTTTTTTTTTTTTTTTTTTTTTGACACATTAGCGGACAATTTAAAAACAACAGGATCTTTTGGCACTTGTTGAAACTGAACCCACGGAGCTAGGCTTCTTTTTGTCTGTGCGGGGACATGGGGGGTGGTGGAGGTGGTGGTGGTGGTTGGGTGGGGCAGATCTCCCATCAGCTAACAACAAAAGCTGGCGTGACTCATTGGCACTTGACAGAATCAAAGATGGACCCTTGGAGAACTTCTGATGTGCGACAGCATGCATGCAAAGTACACACAAAGTGGATCAAGTTCCCAAATAGATACAAACTGTGGTTATATAGTGGAGATTCTTAGCTTAGAGACCAATTGCTCTCGTTTGGTCTCGACTAAGTGCATCTGCGCACACTGCGTAGGTATGAGCAGCCACAATGCAGACGATACGCACTCTCCTCTAGCAGGAAAAAAAAAAAAAAAAAAAGAAAGTGGTTTAGGGTAAATAATGTTTGGGACGTGGTTGGACGGGCTCGGGCCAGGACGGACAAATGGAGTCGTTCACTCGACGAGCTACTGCAAATACCTACGGAGCTCAGTTCAACTGAGCCCCTTTTCTGTTTGCAAAACTCAAATAGACATACAAACGGACAAACAAATTAAAAACATTTGTACATTCACATAAACAGATTGGCAAGTATCAACCGGTACATACACAGATGACCTAACTGCTGAGAGAAAAAAAACAAAAAAAACAACAACCTTGGACACCAGATTGATGCTGATTCATGGTAATCTCCTAAATACACTATAGGCCTTCCTCTCAGTCGTCCTCAGTTTAGGTGCGAGCGTGCTGGCTGAACTGTTGACCATCCATTTCTTTTATGGTTTCCTGTACACTTCTGATTGGAGGAAGAGCAGAGGTTATGTCCGTGTCACGTGGAGCGTCAGTCCGAGGAGGGAACGGAGAGAGAGAAGACATGGACCGTGGCCTGTTTCACCACCGCGCTGCCCGTCTCTTTACGTCTTTGCACGACAACACTCGTGGGAGACCGGGAGGCGGGTGTTTTCAACTGCAACTGATAATATTCAAAATGTACAAGTAAAAAAATAAAAATCTGAACGCAAACTCAGCAGCAGTCCGACATGAGATCTGCTCCTCTGCTTCTCGCCGTCATTTTCTTTTCTTTTTTTGTCTCCATTTCACACTCAGGTGTCAGTTTCTGAATGAGTGGAGGATAAAATCTGTTCCTCTGTTTGCTCTCACGATTTGGCAGAGTCTTACTCAGACACACACACACACACACACACACAATTTCCTGTCAAACTGAGAGAAAATATACTTTGCGAAAAAAAAAGGAACGAACAAAAATAAATAAATACACGCCATGTTCTTGCCTTCTCTGCTGATGGTCCTTCCTTATGCCATTATCAGCTCCAGCTGCAGGGCCTCTATCTCAGTCTGTGGGCCCTTAGCTGGTGCCATCATGGAAGGAGGGGAAAGAATTACAAACTAAAGCTGTTGGATGTCTGTCCGACAGTGAATACAGAGAGGCCCCAGGTCTGGTTTTCGTGGCGGTAGCTCCCACGTTGAGAGGTAAGTAATGCGGGACCTTCGTGCGAGGGCCCTCTGGAGACTTGTGGTCCCGTCTCTCTCGGTGTTGGCGCTCTCTTTGAGTGGCGGTCGCTCTCAGCTCTCCAGGGACATGGCCGAGATCAGCTGCTCCACCTTGTAGGACAACCTCTGCTTCCTCGCCTGTTCGTCCTGCTCCAGGGCGGCCGTGATCTGTGCAGGACAAGGAAAAACTTTGGTCAAATACCAGCCAGAAAAAAAAATACATATTCCGACTACATCCTTAGTGGTTGCGCTACATTTATAGAATTACATCTGACAACATTTCATAACGAGAACTGCGTATTTCGTTATGGAGTGGAGCCTGTTTTCAGTGGTGGAAGAAATATTCAGATACTTTACTTAAGTAAAAGTACTAATACCACAATGTAAAAAATTCTCTGTCACAAGTAAAATTGAAAACACTACTTAAGTTAAAGTATTTAAGTATCATCAGGAAAATGTACTTAAAGTATAATAAAGTAAAAGTACTCAATGCAGAAAAAAAAAAAAACCTCACATTTTAGAAACTGGAAACGGATTCAAACTGTGTTTAATGGTCTGGTAATTTCAGCTGGAATTGTAGTCTTATATTGTTGGGTAGTTTAATTTATAATTCAAAGATCGTATTTTATAAACTACATGTGTTTTGTGTTCAAAAATCTTAATTTGTAAAGTAACTAGTAACTGAAGCTGTCAGATGAATGTAGTGGAGTAAAAAGAACAATATTTCTCTCTGAAATTGTAGCAGAGTAGAAGTAGAAAGTGGCATGGAAAGAAAAGACTCAAGTAAAGTACCTCAAATTTGTACTTGACTAAATGTACTTAGTTGCATTCCACCACTGCCTGCTTTTTGTTAGGTTTGTATACAGACATCATAAGAAATAGAAAGAAAAGAATTACATCACTGCCTTTGTCTTTGACAACACATGGAGAAATATTTGTGTTATTAGCCTTTCCCTGTTTCATCTTCTGAGCCCATTTCTTGGAAATTTGGCATTTGTCATGTCGGGATCAAAAGGAATTCAGACAGGCTCTCTCCTTCGTTCTCTCGTCTAGTGTCTGCCTTGTCAGGAGGAATCTATGTCAGAGTGGCAGCAACACACACGGCAAAGGCCTTTAATATGAACATAAAACAGCAGCACAAAAATATGGGCCATGTCACCTTTGATATGGATATCTGTATCCAAATGCCGCAGCTTTTATTTCAACATATGGTTTCAGGTTTGCTACCGTGTATATGTTTGCTACCGTTGATCGGTTTCCTATCAAACTACACTAGACTGGAATGCAGTGTTTCACTCAATGATTGATGATTCCAGCATCATCATTAATTGACCCCTCTTATGCAATGTGTGATTTCAAATATTCTGAGATGAGAGATAAATAAATAATGAAAGAATATGGGAGAAAACAAACTGTCACCCACACGCGAGTAAAACGTATTTTTCGCCATTACTCATTCACGGTCTTTGTCCATTTATTCATACACGGTCACTTAGGGGCTATGTTTTCAAATATCAGGTGTAAAAAAAAAAAAAAAAACACACCGTACGATGTGTATTGTTTTTTTCAAACGTGTCTCGTCAAAAGAAGAGGGGCCCTATTTTAACGATCTAAGCGCACGGCGTGAAGCGCTTGGCGCAGGTGCGTTTAGGGCGTGTCCAGATCCACTTTTGCTAGTTTGACGGCGAAAAAAAAAAAAAAAAAAAGAGTCCGTGCGCCGGGCGCCTGGTTCTAAAGGGTTGTACTTAGTGTCTTCATTAATTCATAGGTGTGTTTTGGGCGTAACATGCAATAAACCAATCAGAGGGTCATCTCCCATTCCCTTTAAAAGCCAGGCGCGTTTGGACCTTGGCGCATTGCTGTTATGATGGCGGATTTGCACCGTAATATTTTTATTTGTAATCTTTTGCATGTTTGTGTGCTGCTGTGTGTCCCTGTGTGTGTAACAAGCATAGTGTGCGCGCTGTGCATTCGCCTAGGCCCATTTTACTAATGCGCTGTTAAAATAATGAAATGCTGCGTTATTGATTTTAGACCAGGTTTTTCTTGGTCAATGGCGCGATCACTTCCCGCTGCCTCAAGATAGCAATATACCAAGAATTCAAGAATGCTCCTGAACACACCTCCCTGTAAGACCAGCACGCCCATGGGCGCAAAGATGGGCGCAGGTGCATTTGCTATTTAAACGACGCGGGCGCTAGACGGGAAACTGACCACTGCGTCGGGCTTAAACTAGCAAAGACAGTTGCGTCTGGCTTTCCGGGTGCAAGATAGGACCCGAGAGCTTTTATGTCCTTCAGTCAATCAGAACCACATTTTTTGTTTTTAGCGGATTGGTTTCAGTCGGTCCCTTCCACCTTTTATGCAGAAAATGTTGACTGACTGTTATCTCAGCAACACTCAACTTCTCTTTTTGTCCGCACAGCATGGCAAACCTCTGTTTGCTGCCTGTCCTGTGTCAGAACACAGTCTCTGTCTGCCCACCTAACAACTTCCACTCATCTGCCTTAAGTGCTCTTAAAGGCTGGCAGCTACAGACAGAGCATTTCCTCCTCCTCGTCGGGCCCGATAGCAATCTATTATTAATCTGTAGCACTGTATGCAGGTGCTGCTCCCACTGCCATCTCCCAAATCCATTTAAGTAGGCTGCAGCTCTGGCCTGGTTAGCCTGACAAACGGCCCCTTTGTGAAGGGCTGAGTAAGAATGAAGAGCTGTTAATGCTAGGTGAGGTTTTTATACACTGCGCTGCTGGGAGACAGCCCGTACTACAGGAGTGATGAGGCACATGTGTATGTGAGCGTGCGTGTGTGCAACATGAGTGTGAGTTTACATTTGTTTCTATGCATGTGCGCATCAGATGGTTACAACTGCAGAGGCAGCAAAAGTGCATGTATGAGATTCATGGAGAGCAAAGGGGACGCTGACTGGATAATGGGTAGAAAGAGAAGGAATGTACAGGAGGGAGGAAGAGAGATAAAATACGAGACAGAGAGAAAAAGACAGAGAGAGAGAGAGATACTGTGATCCAACATAAAGGTCAGGCTAATGCTTCCCAGAGGAGGAGCTGACATTAGAAGCAGAACGTCTCCATAAATGCACTTTCTTTCTCTTCCTTCCCTATCTTCCTCCCTTTTTTTTTTTTTACACTTCCTGTGATCTGACAGTCTGTGTGTGTGTGTGTGCCTATGAATCAGCTCATGAGAGCCCTATATAACAGATAGTCCACTCTAACTCGGCACAGACGAAAGGACAGGGCAGCATGCTGAGAGCTTGTAGACATCCACTTTCTACTGCGCAGATCAGACACGCTGCCTTGTTAAGCGCAGGTCTCACTAGACCTCTGGGCTTTGGGGAAGTCTACTGAAGACTCGGAGCTGACCTCACTAACCTTTTCCAGTTATGAAGAGCCTGGGAGCACCGAGGGCAAAATGAACGCGCGTTAAAAAGCGCGGGGCAAATTTGCGGCACGCCTTTTGTTCAATCTGCCTGTAATTAGCGGCTGATTTGCCACGGCAGCAGCTCATTACACAATCAGCGCCTGGGACTGCCCTCCAGGTAGAAATGTGCACGTGAAGGAGCTCGGTATGTAGAGGGATTTATCGGAGATCACCAAGCTCAGAAATGATGCTGCGCAGAAATACAGTAACAACAAAAACATTTTGAAACATTTAATAAGGGCAGAGTTCAACTCCACCTGAGGAAATTATACTCTAACTTATGTGTGGGAATTTATAATATTAATGCAACAGGAGTCATTAAATGGTCCTTTGGAAGGCCCAGTTCTGGAACCTGAGTTGCAACAGAAAACATAAGTCCTGGGGAGGCCCGAGTTGGACTCCGTTGGACTACCTTGTTCTTATACTGCACTGTAAATTTTATTCTCGTACTTTATCGGTTTTTAATTTTTTAATCGTTTTTAACTGCTCTTTAATGTTTTATGTAAAGCACTTTGAATTGCCCTGTTGCTGAAATGTGTGTGTGGGGGGGGATGGAGAAAACTGGGAGATAGCAGCGCAGAATGGAGCAGCAGAAGCTCAAAACAGAGCAGGTGGAGGATGGAGATGGTGCTGATACGGATGCTGTTTCAATGGAACACAGAGGTTAACGTCTTATCAAATTTAATTAGCAAAAACACAATTTCCCATGCTCTCTTTGTTTGGTATTACAAAAAAAGAAATAGTCACATGTTGCGTTCATTTATTATTACAGCTCTTCTCCCCGTCAGTTCTCTGGCTTCGATTCATTTGGCTGCAGTCACTGAGATGATTCACGTTAAAAAAGAATTCCCACCACGGCCTTTTCTCTTAGATACCCCCGTGCCATTTGTGCCTGCTCGGGATTTTCTTTGTACAAAACTGGACCTCGTAAATCGCACGAACCTTCTGCATCAAAAAGAACGGTGCTCACGTTAGGCGTGCACATGCTAGAACAAAAAAAACGCTCCCAGAGGTGGTTTGTTCAAGCAGCAATTACGACCTATATTTACGTTTATAGTGGCGGCGCCCTCTAGTGACCGTAGTAGTAATGACGGGAGCAAAGCAAGAAGTCATAGTGCGTTCCGTTTACCTCGGTACTCGGAAGCCGGAGCTGGGACTCACATTTACAAGTTGGATTTTTCATTGTGGAGTTAGCTCTTGCCAGGTTAGCCATTGTTAGCAATACCAGTTAATAACAACGCTTAATTACTGTTTTGTGCATACAAGCCGCATAACAAGTCCACGGATTAAGTGCTAATAACTGTATGTTACAACATGTGTTGTGATGTGGATGTGTGGATGTGTCAAACAAACACAAGTTGGGCTAAAACCGGTCACATTCGATTAGCATGAAAACAAATCCCAGAGAACGGTGGACTCTGTAATCATGTGTTATTAACCCCTAGGTTCCTTTTGCGCCGGATTTCTCCTTTAAAAGACGTGTTTAAAATCGCAACCTTTATGTTCAAAACCGTAACCGATTTGTTCTCTGGTTTAGATATGAGGTCGTATTTCCTGCCACCGCTACGGGCGCTATTTTATCAAACGCTCCTGTGGGTGGTATTAGAAGTTAGGGTAACAAATGACCCATATGGTCGTATGGTTTGGAGGACTTGTTGGCTAGAACATGCGTGTAAGAAAGTATCACTTACCTCCTCACTGTACTTGCTGACGTAAGAGTAGATCTCATTGAGAGCGCTGAGCATGTTAAACTCTGTGGAGTGGAGTCGGGCCTGTTCTGCCAAATAGGCATTCATGTCCTGGTCACTAATGGCCGGCAGCCGGTTGATGTCAGCGTAGTACCTGAGGACGGAGACAAGGGGGTAGCACTTGGCATCACTTGCAGAGAATCACTGAGTTGATGTAATAGCTCCGCTGAGACCTAGTACTTTTTATTTATTTTTTAGAACGGTAATAAATCACTTTCATGAACAATGAATGCCTGGTAACAGTCACTCACAAAAGGCTTTTTACACAATCTGGTTGAGAAGTGTAGGCAGGAAGAAAGAGAATTATAAATCAATTTCCTAAAAGATCCCAATTTTTATTGTAAGGGGATACAAAAAGGATGTGACAGAGGGGATCAGAATTGTGTATTAAAGGTATAGTGGAGGATTTTCTTTTTCCGGGTGGATCATCAAGACTATTGGTCCTCCTAGTTGTCAATCATTCTGGTGATATAGGTTTACGTAAGCCGTCGTACGTGCACGTCCCTAGCTTTCAGGTGCATATGTGTGGTGAGCTTGAGCTACGGTTTCAGCCATTCATTGAAGCATTGAAGCTTTTGGGAGAATATTTCAGTCGTGAAGTTTCTACTCCACAGGTAAAGTTTGGCATGCTATTTGGAGAAATCCATTTAATCCAATGCTAGTAAAAGTTGATGTAAGCTATGATTAGCGATGCTAACCCTGGTACAAATCATGCACCGCACACACACAGTAACATCTCAATTTGAGAAAAATCTTCTTTTGGAAAGTAGGCTTGTATGAGCCATGCCGACAGCAACTTGTAAACAGTGCACTCTCGTGCACACGTTTAATAGGCGTTCCCTCTCGGGAGCAGGCAGAGTGTTGCGCATGTGCATTTTTTCAAAATACACAGAGGGCGGTTCTTTTCTAAAATTCGGGAAAAATCCTCCACTATACCTTTAAGTGAGTGTAGCAGCTCGTACCTCTCTACCCAGCTCTTGTAATTGGGGATATCTTTAGCGTAGAGCAGCTTATTGGATGGGGAGTCTTTGCCCAGACGGTGCTCTGAAGTGGAGCAAGAATCCATAAAGGTCTGAGCTACCACGGACAGACAGGCATCCGTGATGCTGCTCTTATGGATGTCAAACACGAACTGCGGGTTCTTGATCACGTTCACCCAGAAACGCAATGGAAGGCTGAAAGATGGAGTCAAAGAGAATAAGTAAGAGACAGAAAGAAGTTATCTGGCACACTGAATTCACCATGTGACATTAGAGCAGCTATGCCATGTGATATTTCCTTTGCAAAAAAAAGGCCCTTACCAGTTGCTTTTCCACGTGTGACGCACGTCTGTGTCGTGAATGCCGTGTTTGTCTGCCTGCTCATCCAGGAAGTCAAACATGTATTTGATGGCGAGGGGAAGAGTGCTCCCTCGGTGAACTGTACTGAACAACGTCTCGAATAGGTCGTCGACAAATTTTTGTAGGGTACCCTGTGAAAAGGAGAGAACACAGTCTAAATGCAGTCAAATTGTCGTCAAAAACGTAGTCTCGCATTGCCTGGCCTATCTCCACAGCGCTGTGGAGTGAGGACAGGCTCGTCCACACGTACATTCAGGGATAGGAGAAGAATACACTCTGCTTTGTTTGCATTTCTTTAAACCAATCACAATCGTCTTGCTAAGCTCCGGACGCAGCGACAGTGGCTCTGCAAAACAGTCTCGGGAAGAAACATGTTTCGGTGGAACATTTGCACGCCGCAAAAGAAAACGCCACATACAATATTAAAGGTGCACTATGAGTTCCTGCATGATGTCACTTCTGTTGACGTTCCAAGTAAATACCAAACAAAACAGAGCAAGCTTGCCCCTCCCCCCATGTTTCCGTAACTGTCATGACTAACTGACTAACTGTCACTAACCCCAACCCCCTCCCTCAACCATCTTGTCAGTGATTGGCTGGAACGTGCCTTGTTGTATTTTGGTGCACAGCCTGTGCCCCTAGTAGTTGTTTGATGTTTATGACCCCTGTGTGGTCTCGAGGCTTTTTCACAGTGTATTCAGGGGGCAGGCAGCTAGCGAATCAAGGAGAGATGGCTACGATTTGAGACAAAAAATGAAATTGCGCTGAAACCATGCAGGAACTCATAGTGCACCTTTAAATGAAGTTAACTGTTGACACAATACAGTAACGTGAGCTATTTAGATTAGCTGGTTACATGGTTTAATGAAATTTGCTCTTACCAGTGTATCGCCGTGGGTATTTTGTCCACAGCAATCACACCAGTCAGTCCCAAAACGTCTAAGTTAGATAGTAAATGCCGCAAACATATTCTTTGTAAATCTTTACGATTATTCCCCAAAAAAAACAAGCATGCCTGCCTTTTGCACGATCCAAATTCTCTCTAAACTTGCCATTTTCAGCGTTTAGCTTGCTAGCTTGCTATCTCGTTTGTTTCCTGAAGCGAATGGAGATTGAGAACAGCAACACACACAGAGCAGAAGGTGAGGGACATCCGGGAACGTGGCTCACTCGCCAGATGTCAGGAAATTATCCCAGAATTGTACTTTCGTTGATCCACATTATTGAACATGTGACATGTTGCCACATATATGGGGGAATATGAATGTACCTTGGTAGCTAGAAGCCTGGTCAGATAAATCTCAGAGACCATCTTGCTACCGCGGTCTCCTTCCTTCTGGTCTCCGTGTTCGTGGTTCTTCACCAGGTGCCACACCTTCACACCGCTTTCTAGATCAGGGGTGATCATGGGAGCACGTGAACGGAGGCTGTCGGGACTGCCCGTGTAGCGGAAAGAAGAGTCTGTCCAGAAAAAAAATAAAAATAAAAGAGACAGAGATAAAGAATGATCAGTAATCCTAAATGACCGTGATTACAAAAGCTTCCCTTAGGTGCTGCATCATGTAAATTAAACACACCCACACACAAGCATACAGTACGTATTCTATACACATAGCCTCTCTCTCATTTCCATCGCTCTTTGTAATAATGACAAAGCCAAATCTTCTGTGTTCCCCTCCCGCTCTAAGCCGTGCTGTAAAAGGAAATTGCAGTGGTGGATAATTTCATAGAACAGCAAAGTAATGAAAGGGAGGGGAAGTTGTGGTCCCTGGCATCGCATTGATTAGCAGTGGCCCGCTTGAAACCAGAATCCCAAATGACACACAAGCCCTTGCCACCCATTTATCTTATTACATACAGTGTGCAGGAAAGACGTATTTACAAAATGCTACATATTCATTCTCTTTTTCGGTCTTCTCCCTGCATCACGAATACTTTGAACGTCGTTTTCTTTTTTCCCCTTCCTACACTTATTCATTTTCTCCTCCTTTTCCCTCTTTATATAATCCCTGCCTCACTGACTGAGACAAGTTTTTTTCCCTGGCTCCTCTTAAAAGCACTCGTAATTGGCTCTTCCCTGCCACACTGTACCAACGCCATGTTGAAAACGTCCCTGTCACACTCTCATCAATGCATCAAAAGATCCCTAATTTGTTAAGCGCCGTAGCCACCATCCTTCATCCATACATCGTCCTCATCTCTGCTCTTGTGTTCCTGCCTCCTTGCTCTGAACTCCGTCTGAATGATGCTGGTTTCAGTTTCCCTAATTAGCCGGCGTCTACGCCTGCCAGCGGGCTCACTAGAGATTCAGGATCTGAGGATCTCAATGAGGATCTCAATGAGGATCTCTCTGACCTGGCATCAAAGGCCGAGCTAAACAACAAAGCTTTTTGCTCCAGTATACCCACTTCCACCTTTCAAATAAGACCAACCTTTGCCTCTGCAGTGGCCACCAGGGACCAGGGCCTGAGTCGGGGGAGGGGGGTTTGAATTTATGTGCCTGTGTAAGTGTGTATAGGGTGGATTGAGGTACCAAATCCCATCTTAATCCAGTCACTGGTTTTTACCGCGCTGGTATTTCCTCGTTCCCTTTAATTTTCCGACACCCTCAGCCTTTCTCCCAACTCTACTAGTTTCGCTTTGCCAGAGGAACTCCACAGTGCTGCGGAGAAGGGTCTTGCTAGTACACACAGCAATCCGGAAGGGAGAAAAATGTGCTCTCGTTTACTGGCATTTCTTTAAACCAATCACAATCGTCTTGGGGCGGCGCTAAGCGCAGAGTGGAGCCGCTACAAAATAACCTTGGGAAGGACCTTGATTTGGTGGAACAACACGTGCGACAGAAAACTCATAAATCCACTGGTGTTTAGAATTACAACACAAAAAAAGCGGAACGTAACGTGACATCCAAAAACGGACATCCGAAAAGACATTTGACGGAATTTCCGGCAGAACAAGAGAGCAATCCCGGAAGTGAAACGTTGTGGATATAGACTACAACTCCCCTAACACCAGGGCGGACCTGGGAGGGGTGGCTTCTGGAGCTCCAGCCCTGAATGTTTTCTCAAAAGCCCCGAATCTTTAAGGGGTTTTAAAATAACTTAAACTTCGGGTCATTCCCCTTCAGACTCTTTGACTGGACTAGCAAATCAATGGAACAACAGTTCTATTACTGGGGAAATACTTAACTTCAAAATAGTTAACATCAGACCATTTTTTGGGAGTGAAAATGAGTCATCCCCAGCATTTGTTGTGTTTTGGTTTCAGAATGTCAAAGGCAGTTGGCGAACAAATAGATACAAAACAGGATGTAGGCTCTATAGGAAGATTTGTTTCCTTGTCAACTATCAGTTTTTTTCTCCAAATGATGTACAGATTTTTACGCATTCTGTTTTCTCAAGTGGCTTGAACAATAGTGCATATAGCTGCCGTAAATGGGAAACCAATCTTGGGGATCCCGCCCCAAATGTTTACAACGTCTGGCTCCGCCCCTGCATAACACTAAGCAGCGACCTGGAGCCCTCTTCTGCTGCAGCCCCCAGCTCCTGGACACAGCCAGACAGTAGGGGAGTGTGTTGTGGCTGATTTTTAAAGCTCAAGGAGGGGGTGGTGGTGGTGGTGGTGGTGGGGGTGGTGGTACCGGCAGTGTAAATTGAGTCAAGATGCTAAGTGTTGAATGTGAAATTGGTATGAATCCATCAGCAGGTGTCGAGTTGCAGCTGTGCCTGCTGTGCCAACCCATGATTGATGAGGGACGGGCACACGCCAGCAGAGCCTCCGCTTTTTATGCCGTGCACGTCCAACTCCAGTGCTTGAGCACTCCCACACACAAAGTAAAATGCAAGAGAATGAATGCGAGAGAGTACAGAGCCTCTCCGCAGCACGTTGCAATTTCATAATGGCTTTAAAATCCCTTTAATATCCCTTGTGACTAAGATGTTTGAGAGTAATGACTAGGTAGGTGTAAAGCTCCAGAAGGAGAGAGCAAATTAAGCTATTCTATTAAAACAACAACAATAACATAATGCAGATAAGGGTTCCTTTCTTTTGTTACACTGGTAGTTATACTTCTTTATTATTACTTTGGTCCTCCATCATTTGTTTATAAGAGATTGATGATTTTTTTTAAAGATTTATTTTGGGGCTTTACCACCTTTAAAAGGTCCCATGGCATGAAATTTCACTTTATGAGGATTTTTAACATTAATATGCGTTCCCCCAGCCTGCCTATGGTCCCCCAGTGGCTAGAAATGGTGATAGGTGTAAACCGAGCCCTGGGTATCCTGCTCTGCCTTTGAGAAAATGAAAGCTCAGATGGGCCGATCTGGAATCTTCTCCTTATGAGGTCATAGGGAGCAAGGTTACCTCCCCTTTCTCTGCTTTGCCCACCCAGAGAATTTGGCCCACCCATGAGAGAGAGACATCATGGCTTTCAAACAAGAAAAGTGGCAGTTGGTCAAGACCCCCCCCCTCCTCAATAGCTACAGACACAGAAATGGCACATACTAAGGAAAGCTCATTGTGGGACAGGCTCTAATGGCTGTTATTATGCACCAAGGCTGAATTTCGGGAAAGAGACTTCAGATACAGTATTAGGGGACCACTAAGGTCTATCTAAAAGAGACTTCAGATACAGTATTAGGGGACCACTAAGGTCTATATAAAAGAGACTTCAGATACAGTATTAGGGGACCACTAAGGTCTATATAAAAGAGACTTCAGATACAGTATTAGGGGACCACTAAGGTCTATATAAAAGAGACTTCAGATACAGTATTAGGGGACCACTAAGGTCTATATAAAAGAGACTTCAGATACAGTATTAGGGGACCACTAAGGTCTATATAAAAGAGACTTCAGATACAGTATTAGGGACCACTAAGGTCTATATAAAAGAGACGTCAGATACAGTATTAGGGGACCACTAAGGTCTATATAAAAGAGACTTCAGATACAGTATTAGGGGACCACTAAGGTCTATATAAAAGCATCCAAAGAACACCATGTCATGGGACCTTTAATTTTTGACAGAACAGCTAGGTGAGAGAGGGGGATTCAAAGGTCGGATTCAAACCCTGGACCTCTGCGTTGAGGCATAAACCTCTCAGTACATATGTGCGCCTGCTCTACCCACTGAGCCAACCCGGCCACCTGCCCTGTAATCTTTTAAAGGTCATCATAGATATCAGTTATGGCATCAGGTGTGTTGCGAATGTCACTCCACATGATTTTACAACACTGAAGATAAAGGTTACACACAAAGTATCCACAGGTATCCAATCCTGAATAAGACTTGTAATTGCTGGAGGGATAAGGACACCGATAGCGCTTTTTCTTTGTTAGGTGGTTTAAAAGGCAGTGTTCACTTTCTGTGCCCAATCCTGGTAATTGGCCATGCTCACTTATCTTTTTCTGTTTGTGTGAAGTATCATTCACACAGAATAATTAGCAATCATAATAAGTTGCCTGGTACTGCTGTGCGTGTCTGGCATGGGACCAATTTTGGCACCCAGCAGCAGCACAAACTACAAGCACATCTGAAGTATGTTGTGTTTGCATGCAAGTGTGGGTGCAAGTGTGCAGGCAACTTGTAGCCCGTTGTGTCCTACACAGAATGCATCTTCATTATAATAATAGTGCAGCTTTTAAATCAAACAATGGCTATATGTCTAACGCTCCCCTCTCCCATCTGTTTTTGTTTCTCTCTAGTCTTTTCATTATTGTATCATCCAACAGAGTTTGGACCTGAACTGTAGAGCAAACTGCAGCACATACACACACAGTTGGAGAGAGAAAAAAAAAAAAATCCTCTGCAGCAGAAAGCAGAGCAGCTCCAAACGGAGCTGACCACGGCTTTGGGGAGAGTGGATTTGGCTTTGTTCATATCTGAAACAACTAATATAAAAAAACACAATGTGTCTGTGGAGCAACAAGAGCAACAATATAATAATAATAATTAGTGCCTGTTATGCACCTTAAGAAATAAAACCATCAATTAAGAAGACATCTGTGTTGCACCGGCAATCTTTTGTTATTTTAGCAACAATATAACATTTGCATGGAATTAACTGCTGATTAACTGTTGAATAAGCCTGCGGATACGTACGTAATTGCCTAATATATATGCAATCAATGATATCAATGTTGTAGTCAAGTCGCCAACTGTTGAGTCCAAGTCCGAGTCACCAAAGTCGAGTCACCATTACC
The DNA here is from genome assembly GCF_004354835.1 of Perca flavescens. Lineage (NCBI taxonomy): Eukaryota > Metazoa > Chordata > Actinopteri > Perciformes > Percidae > Perca > Perca flavescens. Next base: position 9,035,926 of record NC_041337.1, read on the forward strand.
TAAGTTTGAGTCCGACTTGAGTCCCAGTCCAGGACTTGAGTACTCCATCACTCCAAGCCTATTACACACCTATCAGAAACTTCATCCAACCACCCATTTCATGAAAGTCCCAGTCCAAGTCATCAGTGCGTAGTCCAGAGAATAGCGACTCGAGTCGGACTCAAGTCCGAGTCCAGGACACGAGTACTCCATCACCGATGTCACGACAGGGGAATGAGAAGAGCAATGTGGTCTACGGACTCACCGTATCTGCTGATGGAGGAGCGGGTTATGCTGGCTGAGGAGGGGATGTTGTATGATGAGGTCTGTTTGGGCACCAAAGCCACAACGCAGCGGTCTGACACCTGTGAGAAGAGAGACACGTATAACATGAATCTGCCGGTACCATAATGGTGATTTCCATATTTTAATTAGAACAGAGTTTCTTTTCCCCCTGAAAAATGTTGAATATTCCCATCAACAAAACATATCCCAACCCCCCCACCCAGCCCTTCCTGTCATATCTCTGTTCCCTGCTGTTCTCCGCCACAGCCCCGTGGCTTTCTTCCTGCAGAGGATAGTGGCTGTACTCAACATGACTGTCGTTGTCATCCCCTTTCACAAACATTAGAGACATGATGTAAGCCTTGGAACTGGGATAAGATGCAGCTAACAGGGAGTGAAAGAGAGAGAGAGAGAGAGGAAAAGGGAAAGAGACACTGTCAGAAAGAGAGACCGAGACTAGAATGCGGAATGTCTCATCTCGTGTACTTCGCACCCTAAAAGGAAAATGGGGTACGCAGGTTTAATAATAGCATTACAACAGCCCAGAGCCAGAGTCAAAGTGAAAGACGGAGAGAAGAAGCTGTGTAAAAGATGGCGTGTCGCGAATGAGAGACAGACACTGAGGTTCATCCTTTTTTCCTCTCAGCGTTTTCTTTTTACAAAGGGCTCCTGGCCTGTGTGTGATGTGCTCTAGTCACATCAGATAAGCTTTGAAAAACTGATGAAAACGACACTTGAGAGGATGGGTTTGAACATTTTTTTTTTTTTGCATCATTAATTTTTAACATACTACTTCTGTTAGTACACCATAACATCCCATTTAAGAAAAAAAGCTTAACACGGCAAACAAAACTTGTGGTTCTTTTCCGAAAGCCAAAACAACAAAACAGCTTGTTGGCTGGCATTTACAGCCCACCCAGAGGAGAGATTTCTCTCTTTCAGACCCAGCGAAGACAAACTGAGGAGCCTCCAGTGGAGACATAAACAAAAAGCAAATGCCAGGCTCCAAAAGACATACCTCAAAAGGATCTACAGAACAACAGAACATTTTTGTGGGAATGGGCTGCTCTCCATCCCTTGTTTGAGAATAAGCTACTGAATGTTGGCATGGGCATTTACAGAGTTCCTCCTTGCCCTCGAGAGCCATGTGCCTCTCATCCTCCCTCAAGTCTCGCCCTTACTTCTTTCTCCCACGCTTCCCAAACTAATCTCGGCTGTGCTATTAGTTGGAGTTACCATCTGGCCTCTGCTGGCCTCGCTGGAGAGATACTTGAAACTGGGGATGAAATCCTCTTAAAGACGCAGCTCTGGCTCCGTGGCTTCTTGGAGAGGAATTAAAAATGCTCTTCCTTACCCCCACCCGGCATCTTTGACCCTTTTATCTCTCCAACCTGCTCATTTGTCCCCTCTTTCCTAAACCTAATTTCTACGGCCTCTCCGTCCAACAGCTGACGATGCACGGACCAACTCTAATACACTTCCGTGAAGTTTCCATTGCTATTCCCGTGATACATTTTCTCTGGGGAGCATGAAATAGCTTCTCTGTCTCCCCCCTTTCCCTTTACGCCTCCCTCCATCCCTCTCTCTTCTCTGCTTTTTATGGCTGACAGAGAGGCTACAGCAGAGATGGGTCCTTGTGATAGAGTAAATGATTGAAGGCGTACAGATTCGCCCTTCAGGGATAATCCAGTGTGGAGCTGATAGTGGCCAGGTGTGATAAGGGCTGTGGGCCCTGCCTGTGATAAGACCTTCCATTAGACAGTGGAGAGCAGACCACAGCGAGAGTGCGGTCAGCCTCTATCTTTCTTTTTCTCAGCCCTCCGGACACAGCCCCTCAGCCCTGGCCTTAGCCCGTTTCCCCTTGGTGTCCCATCTCTCCTGGACTCATGCCCTTAAAATCACAACGCTTATCATAGCAGTCGACTCTGCCCAGTAGCTTGGAAACGCACAACCTGTGCATATGTGCCCTCCTGTTGTAACGAAATGTGAGATTGGCCACTGTGTATGAATATAACTCTCTCTTAGGTGTCCCAGGGAATCTTCCGAAGAGTTAAATGCCAATCTGCTGGTCTTTCTAATGGGATTTAAGTTGGGTTTTAAACAATGAAATGTGTTCCATTGAAGAATCAGTGTGAGTTTTTACAAATAATACAGTAGTTGCAAAAAGCCACATTGGAGATGTGACTTTAGGGTGAAGCAGTAGTGCAGGATTAATCAAATATGCCTTTTCTTTTCTATAGAGCTCAACAGCTCTGGCTCCAGAAGTCATTTTCCCCGTTCAGTATCTCCATTGACATTTCTTATTTCATACATTCATTTATTACTTCATTTAAATGCTTAGCACCGAGACGAATTGTGACCATAAAACATTTGATTGGCACAAAAGAACATTTTGAAAACGGATTCAAAAAAGGCAACGGTACAAGACTGTGTACAGACCGTGTACAGCACAGGTGTCAAACTCGAGGCCCGCGGGCCAAATCCGCTCCCCCGCAGGTTTTGATCCGGCCCGCATTTCAATTTAGGTTCACAATAAATTTAGGCCCACCTAGTTTTTGGTGTTATTGTTTTTTTTGACATTTGTGACGCCTTTTCCGGCGGTTTATGCACTTTTTTTCAATGCTTCAAGGCACTTTCTTTTAATGTTTTTGACGCTTTACTCAATGTTTTGCTACTTTTTCAGACAATTTAGAAGTTTTTTTTCGGCCTTTTTCCAACTTTTTTGGCGCTTTTCTTAACGTATTTGTCGCTGGCTGAGGAACCTTTTGGTGCTTTATGAGGCCCACAATGTAAGTGAGAAGACTACAGTATATGAGGCATGCAATAATACAGTCAAAATATTTGACTTTTTCTCTTAAATAAAAGCATGTCAATAATCTACATGTCTGGCCCTTGATGTGATTCTCATTTTCCAGTGTGGCCCTCTTGGAAACAGAGTTTGACACCCCTGGTGTACAGAAATGATCATAGACTTTAGTGGTAGCAGCTCGCTCTAGCCGTTCACGGGTGCGGTAAACATTTCCATGGTAACAGCGAGTTCCACCAATCAGAGACGTTGCTGTTGCACTTAGGATTGTTGTGGGTAGTCTAGTATTTCTCCCTAAGATCGCAAATAAAGTTTGTTTTTCTCAAAACAAGTTTGATTTCATACAGACTTTTACAACCTCGTAGTTCGTGGGAAGTCTACCTTGGATGGTTTAGAAATTGATTTGAATTCCGATTTGTACCCCACACTGTTGAGCTCTATGGAATATACTATTTGTTAAACTATTTACTCAATATTCTTCCTCCTAAAAACCTTCATATTCCCACTTGTCCAACATTTTTTATTCAGATTTACAATGGGAACCAGCGAGCCTAGACAGACAGCATTGGATTCATGAACAGATAGCAATGTAGTAGTATCTATTTTGTCTGGGGCAGTTGAAAATAGCCCAACATTCCCCCAAGTGAATTCTGCAGGGTGGGTAACAGGATATATCTGGCAGGCTCTCCTGGTGTGGCCATCAGTGTCTGCTCTCCCGGTTCCTTCACCGCAGAGACGAGGACAGACAGAGGTTACCGGGCAGCAGCAGGGGATGGAAGTTTCCAAACTGACTTTTTATTTTGACGCAGTCCCAGCCAAAGTGAAAGAGGGAGTACTCTGCCGTTTACTGTCACTTATTTGCACATTAGGAATGATATTCCTAGACAAAACGCACACTGACCATGTGTCCCCACAAATGGTTGTGGCAAACACATATTAATATGCTGGAAAAGCCACAGCCCACCTGTCATAAATCAACACTTTGTCAAACATCATCAATGTAATTACCCACACAGCGCCCTGGTGAATACGGCGTGGGCCTGTTTTGCAATTTGAATCCTCATAAATAACCTAAGCGGTCTGACAACTTCACTCCATAACACTATCCTGTTTATGAGAGCTATTAATGCTAATGTCTGATTCATGTGGATGTGGCTGTGATACTATCCAGCAGGAACAAGGTTAGCACCAACATGCCTCAAGACAACAGAGACGAGTAGACGGGGAGGTGGAGAAGAAAGAAGGTGTGAGGGAACACTTTCCTTTGTCGGGGTGAAAGATTAAACAAGAAGAAGATCCACATCAGTATAATAAACAGTAACACATCAGCACAATAAACAGTATAATTATAATTATTAATTCATTATAATTAATATCAGCAATCAGCCTGTTGGCTCTCCAATTTCATAAATCCGTTATCTCAACTCCTGTGTTTGTCTGAGTATAAGCATGTGTAATGTGAGGTGTGCACATGCATTGTGTGCATGGCTGAGTGTGCTTTAATCTTCTTCTATCTTTATTCATGCAAGAAAGAAATATATACTGAAATTGATAGAGAAGAGTGGGAGGATAGGAGTTTAGTCCCCTGACTGTGAATGCCAAAGTGTTGAATAAAGATTCTGAACTCACTTTAATATGTGTGCATTTATGTTTTTTAATTTTGGTGTAACTGCTGGGGAGCTGGGAGGGTGTGCTTTTCCATATCCAGGTTATGTAAACCATTATTTCCCATGTGGTGGGGTAAATAGCCAATGGGGTTTAGGAGGCTGTGAGCCCTATGAATTTGAATGCCTATTTGCCTGGTCCCTGTGTCCCTGCTATGGGAGAATTAGCAAAGACTCAAGGTGACGCTCAGTCTCACTCTGCATATTTCAGCATATTTTTGAGCCCCTTTCAATATTTCCTCTTCCCATTTTTTTTTTCTCTTCCAGCCTTTCCCTCACTCTGGGGCCTAATGAGCTGTGCTCCCTCGGTGTGATAGGCAGCCAGATGTGCTGTCGCCGCTGCCAATGCAATGGCTTGGTGTGTGACGGAAACACACAGAAGCTCACACACAGGGGCCATTGCCAGCTCATCAAAACCGTAACGATGCACAAGTGTCTCTGTTGCCCCATCCCACTCTCATCTCTCCTACCAACAACTGCCCTATTCCTTTGTGCGCTTTCTCTCCCCCTCTCTTCCCCCACGTTGCCCCGGCGGCATCTCCTCTGAAATTGCACAGTGCCGGGCCTAATGTCCTGCGAAGGGACCCTTAGTTGCGTGATCAGTAGGAGTCCACAGATCTGCTATTGAGCGAACGGATAAGTGAAGCATCTCATAGAAAGCATCTCCGTTGGCTAACGACGGCAGACAGACAGTGACGCAACGAATGCCACAAAAAACAACAACAACAGAGGAGCCCATTATGGTGTGGAAGAAAACATATTGCACCTCTTCATCAAGGATTAAAGCCCTGCTGAGAGCGAAGAAGAAAAGGTGCTCATACCAAGAGAGGGGGAAAAGGGGAAATGTAGGCAAAAAAAAAAAAAAAAAAAAGCTCATTGCACGTCAGTGGGCGAGAATGGAAAAAAAATGGGAAATGGGGTAACAAGACAAAAACGTAAAGACAGACAGTGAAGGTGAGGACAGAAAGGAGGGTGACAAGGGAGGGAAGAAAAAAAAAGCAGCATGGTGCCAAGTCCTGGGTGAAGGACACGATGATGGGTCCCTTCTTCTAATGACTCCTACATCTGTTAAATTATTCTGCTTACTCTGCCGGGCAAGAGTTCACAATGACCCCCCAGCGTGAAGGCTTGAGCCTCGCCAGACCTTGTCCCTATTTCCTCCATCTCCTTCACCCCCCCCCGGTCCAGGTCTCCAACCCCAGCTGCATCTCAGCCCCAGCTTCTGCTCTGGACCAGGTAGCCCAGAATGGAGCCTCATGCAGTCTTTAAGCAGATGGTCCCCTCGGTTGACTAATGAGAGCTGGCTGAGCATGTGCTGCGAAAGATTCATGACCTGCCGAGAAGGCTGCCTTCTCATTCTGCCTTGTCTCTCTCTCTCTCTCTCTTTTTTTTTATTCCTTTTATTCCTCGTTATTATCTCACCCTGGCCTCCTCTCACTGCCTCCCGGTTTCCTTTTTTTTCATTTACAACTTCAACAGCTATAAATTATTTATATATATATATTTTATAAATATAAAATTCTTCAGAAAAATGCAGAACTGCTGTTTTCTCTTCTTTAGCTCTGTACTTCACTCTCTGGTTAACAGGGTGCAACAGGTAAGCCCATGGGCCCTAGAATTGCGGGGTGTGAATCGAGGTTATACATGCAAAGAGACAGAAGCAGGCAGTCACAGCAGGACTAATTGTTGCCAGCGTAGAAGTCAACGGGACACAGAGAGAGAGAGAGAGAGAGAGAGAGAGAGAGAGAGAGAGAGAGAGAGAGAGAGAGATGCTGCCTATGTCTCTCCCAGGGGGGAGGGAGAAGTGTCGGCTGAGGTGTTGAGGGTTCATCTCTCCTGCCACCTGTACAGTAATTGTCCTCTATTCTGCCACTTGGATTACACCAGGCGAGGGCATGCAAATGAGGAGCTGAAAATTGGCTTCCTTAAAGTCAAGAGCAGGAAACATCAAAGTTTGGCGAGGTATGAGGTACAATTTCCATAATAAAAGCCGCAGCAGAAACTGAACTGAAATGAGCCTTTTCTTGAAAAAAGGTGCCATTTGAGAGTTTATTAAGGAAAAGATCGCCTGAAGCCTTTGTGTATATTTACCTGATAGTGCATGAGAGTGTTGAGTCTCTTCCAGTCATTTTCTATCTTGGTGGTGATGTCTTCATCCTGCAACACCACACGAGCCATTCGCCCCTGGCGCCACTCTGAGGACACACACACACACACACACACACAAACACACAATTAGGCTGCATTCACACCAAAATAAGCCGTTGCGGCGAAAACGCCAGTCCTCTATTTATTTGAATGTGGGTAGAGTGTTTAGGCTGCGGCGGTGACCACAGGGGATATTGATTTTGTGTGACTTTTACACAACTGCCTTTGGTTTCAGGGGAGAGGTTTGGTCCCATGTGTTAAACATTTACAACTGAAAACCACCACGTGTTCAAAACGCACATCTGCTTTGAATGAACTTGTGGGTAAAGCGTAATAATGTGGTGTGTGCTATAGTCAATGCTTTCGGAACCAGTTACCTTGCAAGGCAATTGTGAAGTGTGCTAAAATAAACCCGCAACTTCCTCATGACACAAAACAAACTCTTAAAACACTTCCCTTTCAAACCTCATTTGCCTTCCAGTCGGTGGAACGTCACACTACATGACTCCCAAAAAGAGCTCTCTTCACACATTACCCAAATGAGTAGATATCAGCAGCCGGCGGTCTTCTACGGCTCTCGGCACGCGTGTACTCCTTTCACTGACTCGGATTGACGCGCATCTTAAGTACCTCCCAAAAAACATTACACTCAAACATTTCCAAGATGTATGTGCAGGCAGGCTGCACGCTTTAATTGGTACTTGTGTCGTGGAAATGGCACGCTATTAGCATACGCAACAGTCAGCCCGTCAGGGTCAGAAAGAAGAGACGAGTGGAGCAGACAAGAAAGGATGAAAAAGCGATCTGTGGGGAAAACCTCCTTTCAAAAGAAAAAAATTGGAAGCGGGGGGGGGGGGATGGAACAGGTGGAAGCTGTAAGCAGTGCTAGTGGAGGGCAGGGGCTGAAGGCTCGTAGCGGGGTAATGAAATGATAATAAGGGTGGAAGGAATTGACGGGGGAAGTGGACAGCCATTGTGGCTCTCATGCTGGGAGCGATCATTGATTTTCTCCTCTGTTGACTGGGTTTTATTACTTTGTGCTTCTTGCCAGGTGACCACATGATATCCCTGCCTGGCACAACTTCCACCCTAAACCGTCCAAACCACGCTCTACAGAAATAAAACAACGACAAAAAGGCACGCGTAAAGCACATGCAGACATACACAGACTCACGCAGATGCTCAAAATAAATTACTGTCAAGGCATCAATGACAGGGTGAGAAATGGACAGTTGAGAACCAGAGAGAGAGAGGACAGTGGATAGACGGACATATTTTTCTCTCTCTCTCTCGCTCTCTCTGTCGAGACAGATGGCCGCCCACCAAGAGCAACGGCCTGCCTGAGGTTTCTGTTGCTGTTAAAACGAAGTGTCGCACCAAATGCTTGCTCTTGGTGGGGGGTGGGGGTGGGTGGGGGGAATGATTGGGTCTTTGTAAATTTAGAGAGTGTAATCCAGACCTACTCGATCTGTAAATGGTCCCGAGATTACTTCCGTTATGATTTGGCTTTTGGTTTCCCCGCCCATGTGAAGTGAGCGAAAATGAGAGGAACAGGGGAAGAGGGGAAAATGGGAGGCAAGGTACGGACAGGCGAGGATGGAAGTGGCAGACTGCGTGGGAGTGGAGCCCAGCGTGAGGCTGGCGAGCACGCCTGTCAGCTCTTACCTGGGTCAGCCACGTCACAGACGCAAAAAAACACACACCAGCATAAAGACATGCCCACTTCTCTATCTCCATCTACTGTGTCTTATTGGCGCTACCATGTAGCGAAAGCAGCCAGATGGAGGGATGCAGCCCACACTGTCAGTCAGTTTGATAGAAGGGGCCTGGCAGCAGCACACTGAGGCTGGCTGGCTGGGCTGCTGGAACACAGCTTTTATCGCACTAATGCACTGATAATCTGTACACATGGCTAGCTTTTATCTCACTGATACATTAATCTGTGGGTGTGAAGGACTTTACACCTGCCAACTGCATCTGTGAGCGTCTGGATTATGTTTGTGTGTGTGTGTGTGTGTGTGTGTGTGTGGGGGGGGCATGTGTGTGTTTGTGACGTACCGAGGTCCATGTCGACAGCACGTGGCCGCTGAGAATAGGGCATGTTCTTGTAAACGGCGTCCAGTATCTTCTCCTTCACTTGGGTGATGGTGTCACAGTTGAGCACCTTTACTGGAATCTCTGGACTGTTCTCATTGTCTGGGTTCACACAGTTTAGGATCTGGATTGTACAGACGGGGGGGATAGGGAGAGAGAAGACAGAAGAAAAAAAAAAAAAAAAATCACAGAAGGAAATGAGGAAGCAGAGGAAGAGGCTAGAAGTGTCCTGTTACTGCTTGGACTTGGGTCCAGCTTGAGGCTTCGCCCTCATTAGCGTCTCCTTGGAGCATGGCAGGAGCTTCGAGAAACCATTTCCGCTCTCACTGGCATCCCAAAATCTAATTTCACACCTTCGGTGGGACACCAATTTCCAGCTCTGCCGGGGTATTAGCACGTAATGAGCCAAATTCCCAGTCGGAGCAATCAGAGCATTGTCATGTCACATGCTGGCTGCATGAGTGTGTTTTTTTCCTGTGTGTGCATGTGTGTGTAGAGGGGGCTGTTTGATGTGTTGCAATCTCCACAGCCACCTACCCTGATGTTGGACCAACACTGAAGCCTGTGGGATCATTAGTTAATTTTCTACCCATACAGGGAGGAAGAAAGCCAACACAGCTATGTTATCTTAAAAACAGTTTGTGGTTAAAAAAAAAAAAAGTAGAGTTAATATATAAACTGTATGTGTGCATGTTATTATGGCAAAACAAATGAGTGTGGGCTTTTGTATCTGTGTGTGTATCTCCCAAGAGCTGCTTATATTGTACAGCACATGTTATGGTTCTACCATCCATCTTCATCCGCTTATCCGGGGTCGGGTCGCGGGGGGGTTATGGTTCTACCCAGGGGTTAAAACAACACCAAAGATTCTTTTGTGCCTTAAAATAATGTTTCCAAAATCGTGTCAGTGGTTCATCAACTCGTAACAGGGTGAACAGCACTTCTGCATTCGCTTTGCGGCCTCTATCGGCTATAACCGCACTATGCAAGTTTGCCAGATCGGGTAGCGGCTCTGTAGTTCGAATGACAGCGTTAATGGACAATTCCGCTTCCAACCTGTAGGGGGACCGAAGAGGAAAAGTGCTTTGGTGTTGCTTTAAAGTGGGCCGGAAGGATCTGGAACGGCGTTAAGCCACCTTCGATTAACTTAATCGGCAGTTCGATACATCAGCGTTTTCGGTTTGTTTAAAATAACGCCAAATATCCATTCCAGTGTTTTCCCTATTCATCTTCAGCAGTCCCCCTCCATGCGTCCATGAATGAGGCAAGTGTCTGTGGTTAGTTCACATCTATGTGTATCTAAATGGGTAAAGTCAGAAGATCAAACAGGGTCAATCATGTTGTCGGTAGCTTACCGGTTACAAACAGGCTCAGTAGCGAACGACATGGTACTACCGTGCTGCAGAGCCGGTGTTTTTAGCTGAGCTAGACAGAGAATATTCGGTTAAAAAAGATTGTTGTTGCCGTTTTGCCCTCACTGTTCTCAGTGAAGTGAGTTGAAAGTGAATATAGCCCCGATGTGTATACTGCGTTTAAAAAAAACACAAAATTCTTGTCATGTCATATGGTGACTTAGGAGGCAATTGTGCCTTGTGTGCTCTGATTAATTTGGTATGCAGGTAACACACCAGTCATGAATTTGTTTTAATACTTAAAGGAATACGCCACCGTTTGTTGAAATAGGGCTTATCACGGTCTACCCTAGCTGTAGATAGGTGGGCCAACGCATTTTTTGTCTCAGTGCAAGTAATTAGGTTGTTTTTTTGTCTTTTGTTGGCTCACTTTTACTCACAACATGCTAACCGGCAACATAGGATTCCATTCACTACGCTAAGCTAACTAGCTAATATCTATATCTATCTATCTATCTATCTCCTTTTTGTGTGTGTCTTGGGCATCACTGTGCCATAGGGTGGGGCGTGGGGACTGGGTGGGCGTAGAAAGCTGTGCATAACTGCAGAATGAACTTTCATCTGGGATTTCTTGTGAAATGCAATACACACACACACACACACACACACACACACACACACACACACACACATATATATATATATATATATATATATATATATACTGTATATGAAGAAAACATTTTTTTTATGAAAACTCAAAACTCAGCAAATGCTCCTATTGTTCTTCACCACTGTGTTGAAAGTAGGAAATATATATTATTATAAATATTTTTTTTTATTATTTTTGGAGCATTTTAGGCCTTTATTATACAGGACAGCTGCAGATGTGAAAGGGGAGAGAGAAGGGGAATGACATGCAGCAAAGGGCCGCAGGTTGGAATTAAACCTGCGGCTGCTGCTTCAAGGACTGAATACATGGGGTGCACGCTCAACCCAGTGATCCAGGCACCCCGTGAACTAGCTTTTAAAGGGCTGTGTCGTGCATAGACACTTTAAAGTAGTAAGAAACTTAAAGTGTTACATTTGAGAATGGCATTTGGTGTTGTGTTAGCACCACCCCACCCTGATCTAGGGTTCCCCCCCCCGCCTGCCAGATCCCACTTTAACCCCTGGTTGGTACCTGTGTGTTTTTGTGTGTCTGTGAGCCTCTGTGCAAACTTGTCGTGTGCCTCGTGGCGTGTGACGTACCAAGGTTTTGTACTCGATCTGCTGGCGGATGAGCTTGTCTTCACTAAGGGAGTAGCGGGCCTCTCCAGTGATAGCATCGATGGGCCCCTTTTCCATCTGCTGCTTGATGGCGCAGTACAGCATGAACAGAGGCTCTCCAGCACACTCCTGTGAACACACACACACACACACACACACACACAGATTCACACATGAGAGAACATCACAGCATAAATACAAAAATTCATTAGACTGAAAACACCTACCAGTCCACATACTGTAAATATCTGACAACGTGCAATCACACGTTTAATTTAGAAAATGTAATGAGATACACAAGACCGGTTTAATGCGTAATCAGATGCAAACACACACCACGCGTGTTGCTTAGTGTACTAACCTTGAGGAATTTGTGAAGGAGGAAGGCGAACCAGTTTGTAAGCATCTTCTCTGCAACCGACTCCGTTCTGAAAAGAAATCAGAAAAAAAAACTAAATTTAACTCCATGCTTTCTCTTGATATTCCAAAATCTTTGGATAAGAGTTGCATAATTCATGAGGTTATGTGCAAGACTTTAGGGACATTATCTTTGCATCCTGGGTGGTTGCCTCCTGCCTGTTTGGTTTTGCTTGTAACTGTCTGCAACACTGCGGTCACAGTGAGTGAGCCGAGCCGAGCCGAGCCGAGCGGAGAGAGGGCATCTGTGTGAGCATGGTTTGTGTGCGTGCACACGTTCAAAAGAGTGTGTGATTGAGTCTGCGTGGATGTGAGCGCGAGCGAATGTGCGCGTGCGCACGTGTGTGTAAGTGTGCATATTCACGGGTGGTTGAACACAGCGGGACATCAGCAGCTGTGACAAGCCTCAGCTGTTGAGAGAGACGAGTGCTGTCACAGCCAGGTAACGCCTGATCACAGCCAAAACCATCTCCTCTCATGTCCCTCCCCCCCCCCCGCCTCCTCTTCCTTCCCAGTCAATCACTCATGGAGGTGCAGCTTGCTGCTGGGCTCGATTGGGCATGAAAACACACAAGTGTGCATTGACCTTTCGACTGCTTCTTCCGTAGAGCACATAAGAGGACAGTGTGTACCTCTTTCATGATTCCCGCTCATTTCTTTCCCTGAATGCCAGACACCCCCCCGCCTTATTAGCACTATCATGGAACATAAGAAAAACAGAGGTTGGATTAAAAAAAAAAAAAAAAAGAGACAGAATACCAAACAGCCAGGTGGGCATGGTTAATGAGCATGAAGCACAGATGAAAGAGTTTGTCTGTGCACCGAATGCGGACAAGCACCTGAGGTGAAGAGCAACAACAACAAGCTTCCACCTCATCTTAAAAAAATAAATTAAAAAAACGCTTCTGCCCTGCGCTTTTGCCTTCGTTTGACTACTGCGCAAGCCCACATGCAGGCAGAAATAAAAATGCTGCCTAAAAAAACCCACCAATAACCAAACTACTTTGGATTGGCTAGTGCTCTATGTCCCTCTCAGCCATTATAGTTTTTCAAAATGCCGGAACGACATGGAAGCCTCCTTGGACTCGCCCGTCCAATGTAAATACAGATTAGAAATTCTTCGCTTACGAGGATAAGTCAGATCATTGGCAGAGGTCATTTTACACCAATGAGGACACATTTATGAATGTGAAGACATTGATTTGAGCTAATAGAATACTTAAAACACTACAAAGTGTACCTTTAAGAAAAAAATGTCAATAATCTCTGATATATCGGATGTGAATTGGGACTTGTTTCCATTTTCTTCACTTCTCTGTGACAGTGAAGTGAATATCTTTGAGTTGTGGACAAAACAAGACATTTGAAGACGTCCTCTTGGGACTTCGGTAAACACTGATCGACATTTTTCACCTTTTTATTAATTTTTTTTTACATTTTATAGACCAAACAACTTTCTACGTACTGATTAATCGTGGAAATAATCGACAGATGAATCGACAATGGAAGTCATCGTTAGTTGCGGCCCTACCAGCCAGCTTTTGGTGCTCTTACATAGCGGCTTCACACACTAATCACATGTTAAGATGCCACGATAAAGTGTCCCATATGTGACTGCACTGCTGTTTGCAAGTGTTGTAGCATGTGATTGATCACCCATCAGATTGTACAGGCAACGAAAAAAAACGGACCCTCTTAATGTAGCAGGAAATGACTGTGATTACTCTGCTGTATACGACAGAGGGACCTTACAGCGAAATGTGCTGAACTGGGGATTAGCAGGAATCGAAGCAGCCAGGTATTTAAGGCAAGCTAGAAGGCTTTCGTCTCCTGAGAGCTAAATAGTGTTAGGGATGATTATACCTATTCAGGCTCTGAATGGACCTAAAGGGAAATTATGACTATTATGGAGGTAATTGCGTAAAGTCGTGTTTGAGGGCTATAAGCAACGGTCTGGGAAAGCACAAGTCCCGGGAGGATTGTCTGAGCCAGGGGAGGTTACAACATTTTAGACACTGAGACAAGAAAAAGTGATTCTTTCAGTCTCAAAAAATTCAGATAGAGTGATACTTGTTCTCTCTCTCGCTCTTTCACCTGCAAATAATAAAAAACCTCTCCTACAGTAGCAGGACAGTGGGAGCAGAGGTTGTGTTTTGTTTAGAACGACGTGCGGCCGAGCTGTGATGTTGTCTCCCGCGCCGAGGCAATTCCTCTGAGAGCGAGACTGCTGGCCAGTCTATTGGCAGCTCGTTGAGAGGATGGAGAGCTGGGTGACAGCCTATTTGAAGTGTGATGTGCCAGCAGGGATGGGAGCGGTGGGGTGGGGGGGTAGATGTAGATTAGTTCAGCCAGTTTCAGCGACGGGATGACAGAGTAAACATTGCTGAAGAGCTGAAGAAGCGCACGCTCTTGTTGTGCATGTGTGACTGGCTGCATCCTCTTTGGTGGCACACACACAAGGTCTATGCTTCTTTGTCATTCTGACATGCACACACACAGGTGAGGGTGTACGTGCACAAAGAAAGGAATACACATGCAGTATTCACAAGCTAAACCTCGCAATGCTGCGCAACAACAAAAAACTTCATTCGAAAATATAATGAGGCACTGCGAGTGCCCGAGGCTGTATTTCCACGCTGAATAAACCTAAATATATTGTGGTTTTTTTTTGTGTGGACAATACCCCAAATCCCTCTCTAATTGCCCTCCTTCTTCTACGAGAATTCACCTCTTATCCCCCCCACCCCATGCGTACTGTACCATGCATCCCCCGCTTGTATGAGACTTCAGTGTGTTAGAAGTTAATGGAACCTATTAAGCATTTTAATAAGCTCAGCAAGTCCCGAAGAAGGAAGTCAAATAAAGCCTTTTTTTGTGGGGGCTGTGCTGACTCCCCCTTAATATCTCTCCTTTTGAATGTCGGGGGGAGGGGGGTACTTTGTTCTCCTCCTCCTCCTTTTCTTCTTGTCCTCCTCCTCATCTGCCTCCACTTCCGTCTTTCTATTAATTGAGTTTCATTAATGAACATCAGGATTTCATTATCCCACATAGTGTTTAAGAGGGGCCTTGCATCCCCCCTATCTCTGGTCTCCTAATGGCAGCTAGGGTGGAGGGGGGCTATATTAGCAGGCTGTGGAATGTCTTTCAATGAAACTAATGCCAAACACAATACACGCTCTCTTAATAACTCTGTACTCCATTGCTCTGCATGGGCGGAAATCTCATTACAAAAATGCTGAGGAGAAAAATAATACAAGATTGAAAAGTCTCAAGGTGATAGAGGCAATGTTCTGTGATTCCATTAAAAGAACATTATGAAGAAAAGAAGGAGAATGAAACTGGGTAAAGAGAGCAGCTGTGGCAACGCTTAAGAAGAAGACGGAGAGAATAGAGAATGGAGTTTAATGCGAAAAAAAGAAGTAAAATGTTCTGGTGGGGGTCCTCAAGCATTAGAAGAGTTTCAGCAATAATGGACAGGCAGAGAGAGAGACTGTGAAATGACAACACAACAGACATGAGGAAGGTTGGGTCGGAGGTATGGGCACCGAGAGAAAAAGAGTGCGTGAACATATTTCACTAATGTAGCAAAATACAATCCAAACGCCATGAGGTGCAGCGTCAGTTCCACTTAGCGCACTGGAGAGTGAGGAAATCAAACACATTGCCAAAGCTTAGATATTGCTTTCAAAAAGCTTTTAGGAGACCGCGAGTGTCTGCGAGCTAAAAATCTTTCCCTATCGAGACAAAGAAAGCGGAAGGCACCTCAAATCTTTAAATACCAAAGAGACCAGAGTTTCTTTTAAAAGACACGCCTCGGAAGAGCAGAGTGCACCCTTCAAACGTGGTTCCAGGAACGGAACTGACTGGGGATATTATATCTCTGCTACATAAAGGCACATGCCAGGTACATGCAATAATGTGTTTTCACTGGACAGGTAAGATGGATGGTGAAATGGGATCAAGCACTTAAAACAGGCATAATAGAAAAAAAAGAGTCTGTGCCACAGACAACTACAGAATAACATAAATACTGCCCTCTGGCATTCAAACACGTCAAGCCACCAGCTAATGACATTCACCAATGGCTGCTGTATTTGTTGTGGTCTCAGTAACTATTATGTGGTTAAAGGATAACTTAGGTTTTACTCAACCTGGACCCTATTTTCCTATGTTTTTGTGTCTAAGTGACTGATGGGAACAACAATCTCTGAAATTGGTCCAAATCGCATCGGCGAAACAAGCTACAATGCAATTGCGCACCTTCAATTTACGTCCCCAAAAGATTATTGTTCAAAGTGTCTGACAACATTATGGAAAGGATCTCTACAGGAGGTCCACCTTTTTTGTGTTGAGTAACAGTGAAAACACACCGTGCGCGTAAGCTATTTTCATTTCGGTGCCCATGTTTATCCAATCTGTCCGTTCACACCGGTGCGCGGAGCGCTGCAGCGATCGTTTCGGGGTCTCCTCCATTTCTTGCACGAGACGTGAGCGAATGTGTCAAGCCAGACAGGTAATCACATACAGGAAGACCACAGTGCAGCCGGACATCTTTTTAAAATAAAACGCCTAGGTTCATGGTGATTTTGGCTGTCTTGACTTCTCACAGCGAGACACGTGATCAGGCACACAGAGAGAGAGAGAGACTTAAGGATGGACAGAGAGAGTCTCACACACACACACACACACACACACACAAACTATACACCATATATAGGCTACAACTACCACAGTTTTCCCCACTCATCCTGTCTCTTTTTATCAGAGAGCGAGAGAGCCGAGACGAGAAGGATCGCTTTGTGACCGACGCAGAGAGATACGTATCTACGCTTCGCAGGATATACGTGTTTTCACGGTTTGATTAAACTTTTTCTTTAACATGAAACATCCCCTAAGTCGCGGTCGCCAAACCCGACTGTTTGAAAAAAACTGTAATTTCCTCATCGTAAAATACACTTTTATATTCAAAACCAACAGAAACAAATCAAAATCAAAAGCTGTCTTGGTTTGTTTTTCCACTGTTCCAAAAATCACCACTCTGGTTTGAAATAACATATGCATTTACATACACACAACATATGCTGGGTGTTCACACGCTAAAAGTATTGCTTATTTAGATTTCTGAAGCGGTTTCTGGTTAAACAAAAAGGATTTTACTCTTTAACAAAAAGCTCTATCTCTGTAAGGATCCTTTACATCCTGCTTAATCACATGCATTTCATTGCATTTTTGTTCTATGATATACTACTTCAGCACATTCAACTTCTTTCAGGAAAGGAACAGAAACTAAAATGAGTGGAAATTCATGGAGCATTCCAGTGAAATACATATTTATCATCCTACTGTATCAGGTTCTACGAAGTCAAATCTACTGTCTGCAAATGAACTGGATGTATCGGATGGTGGCAGACACTTAACATAGGTGAAGAAGAGGGATGTTATTTTAACAGTCATTTTATTCAATCTACCTTAAGCCCTGCACTAGGTGAGAGAGCCACATTGCTTTTTTATCTAGTCTGAAATTATTATAGCCATATCTATAGTAAGGACTCTATATTAAGCTAAGATTGTGGCGACTGCAGAGTGATATAAATTAATCAAATATTATCACTTCCAATAAAGTATAGATAGTACATCAGCAATTAAACACTCAAATATGAAGAAAATACTATCAGGAGATAATCTGCCCGTGTGAGAGACAGAGTACGTGTGAGAGGAATACAGAAAATGGGCATGTTGGAGGCATACAGAGAGACGGTGAGAGGCAGGCAGCTAATAATAATCAGAGAACAACTTTACATGTAGCGTCTTCAATGTGCTGCCCACGTAACTTAAGAAAATACTCTGGGAAGCATTCACATCCTCCATTTAATTTGCTGAATTAATACATTCATTAGTTGCTTAAACTGTAATTCCGTCGTTGAATCCTACTCCTCCTCCGCGTTCTCAACCTATCCCCTCATTTTTCCTCTTGCCGTCCCTCTTGTCCTCCGCTTTTCCCTCTGTGCCGTGGCTAGTGATGGCACAGCACTCCATCTTCTGACTGGAGCTCACCGCAGAGAACGGGGGCTAAATTATTAAGGCCGCCTTGCTTTTTCTGGAGCAAACCACATTGTACCACACTGCTGCTGTGCCATAGCTTCCCTCGGCATCATGTGCACATACTGTGCCTACACTCTATACTAAATGTATAGAGTGTAACGGTGTTGCACCGGACTAAAACAATGCATGCACAAAAAATGTGTTGGCCCACCTATCTACAGCTAGGGGAGACCGTGATAAGCCCTATTTCAACAAACGGTGGCGTATCCCTTTAAAGATGTGCGCCTTAGGTGAGAACGAATGGGTTTGGGGCCACAGGCAAGACAATACTGAGAGAAACACTAATGCTTTGTTGGTTTTGGTCTTTTTATGGCTTTTGTTGACAATACCAGACATATAAAATATCGCCAGCCTTTTCCTTAAAGGCAGGGTTGGTAATGTAGAAAAGCTAGCAAGATTTGAAAGTAGCATCTCCTCGGGGCTCCGCCCACACACAGACATGCACGAGCACCGTTGCGTCGCTGGTTCAGAGCAGAGCGGAGAAAGGACCGACGTTTGACTTCAGGTTTCATTCACAGGTAAGCAAACAGCTAATATTATCATACCGAATGTTTAGAACATACAGGACTACTGTTAACATGCGCTACGATGTGCACTGAGCTCGCAGAGTACGCGCAGCATGGCGAGGAAGCATTTCATTGGTTCTTTCCAAGCCGACCGCGAGGGAGTGATTGGTGGGCGTTTTTTAACAGGATCACAGCAGCTACAGATGATGGATCATTTTTGCTCCTTTTTTCAGAGCCCATAACTTATGATATAAAAAAAGCATATATTGGAAATAGTTACCAACCCTACCTTTAAATAAACAACTATTTGGATCCATTGTACACATTAAACTTTGATTACTATTGCAGGTCACTGAGGGATCATGAGGATAACATGCTAAAACATCATGACAGAGAGAACTATTTTCGTACTATCGTCTGTAATGCTTGGGAGATTATGTTTGTTTTTTTTCTTTAAAAGGTCTGGCATGCTAGTTTGTGGACATATTCCCCTCTGGGGAAAAGCATTCAATGACAGCTGAGCGGCGAGAGAAGCAAAGCTCTTCGCTACGACTCAAACATGTCATGGGACGCACTTTCAACCAACTGTAATATAAATGAGAACAGGAAGTGGGTTGGTTGACCTGGATGTTCCTCCTGCATGGTGGCTCTCTCCTGTAGCCATGTAAACCTGACCCACATTCCGGGCGATTATCCTGTTAATGACCTGTTGTCGATTCAGACTAGAGTGACCCCCCCTACTTCTACTAAACTCCTGAAAAGCGCACTGGATTCCAATTTAGCCAACGCAACTTTATTTATTGCAGCAGTATATTAGGATTGGAAGACACACGACATGCAAACAGACACATGTAGACACCATTAATAAAAAGCACAAGGATCTGTTTACATGCTGCTGATTCACTAATGCCAGAACGGGGGGAGGGGGGGGGGGTCTTTGCCAACAGAACAGCAAGAATTTCACTATCCCATTACACGCGGTAATAGGCAGAGGACAGCCGATAGAAAAGACAACCGAACAGGAAAATGGCAACAAAGCACAGCCCAGCAGCCTCACTCTACGCCCTGCGCAAACACAATTACTGCTTTGAGGCATGTGTGTGTATGTGTGTGCGTGTGCGCGCGTGCGTGTGTGTGCGTTTGTTTGTGCGGTGTGTGTGTGAGTCAGCCCGCTGGCTTGACTCTCGGCATTTTCTCTAAATAGGCGATGAGGAAGACAACAACAGCAAAAAGCCATGTCAAATCGATAATCCCTTAAATTCTTCAGAATAATGTGGAGGGAAATGTAAAAACTAAAGGACATTTAGCCCTCCGGGCTGCAACGGCTGGGATTACGTACGTGCCACTGTGTCGCTAATAAGAGAGGATAATGAAAACTTAGAGGTGACGTGGGGCCCTGCTGTCATGTGAAATATCAGCTAAATCTAGTTTTAGTCCACGTCTCTCTCTTTCAACCTCTTTCTCCGTTTGCTTCTCTGCTCTTTTCTGCCGGCCAGTTATTTACTCGGACTATTAATGTGGCTCTTTTAAATAGGCACTGGGGGAATATTAACATGAGAATGAAGGTGTTGTTCGAAGGAAAAGCAGCTGCCTGCTCTTACTGTCTCCGCTTATTAGTCGTGTAAACATAATCAAAATCATGTACGGAGCAGTCAGGCTTTCAGAGAGACTGTTCACAGAGCCGTGCTTTGTACATTCTGTGTCTTTTGAGCGGAGTATTCAGTCAGTCCTTTTAACACGTCTCTCTGCCCCAGAGCCACCAAGGCAGCTGAGGACACTTGGGCAAGGACTTGGGCAGGTGTTTAAAGTTTGAGCACATCATCCCAAACCGCCCCGGAAAAACAATGTACGTTGGAAACACAGAGAGGAAAAAAAAACCCATGTTACGTTGTAATCGCTCCTGAATGTTTTATAGGGACCCCCGAGCCTGGAGGATAAGCGAGACTGACATTGGCATTGAGAGAGAGCAGGGGAGAGACTGAGTGCTTGAGATAGTCGGGAATTATGCAGCGCATTCAGATGTTTCTTATGATGTGAAGAGTGCTTGGCGTTTATCTCAGCATACTGGAGATGTACTGTAGCACTCATTACAAGCCCAATTCTATGAGGCGTTTATACAAGAACACTAGTAAGAGGGGGGGAGGGAATCAGAATGCATCCACCCACAAGAAAAAAGAGGGGAAGAACATACAGCTCTAAATCAATCCCCATGCATCTGTCTATATGTGTCAACATCCTCCCTCTTACAGCCTTGCACTTCTTTACATGTTTTTAAATGAGGGATACTTGACTATCCTCTGAGCACAGGATCACATATTTACGGATAGACAGTCTGTTCTCAATCTTTCCGACTGAAATGAATTAAATCAAACAACTAGTTTTGTAGAGCACGCAGTGCTACTGAGGATTAAAGGATTTCTCTGAATATGATCATGTATAATTTGTTTGTTTGCATTACTTTATGCTAATTCATCTTTCTCTCTACTTTTTAATCATTTCAAAGGCAAAACAGGAACGTCGAAACTAATTAGTTACCAACACGTTTTTCTTCGTTGACTTTGCTGTATTGTGCATTGCATCCTGTTGTGTCCATTTATATACAGTATGTATGCACTGATGCTGCATGAATCTTTTGAGGCCCCGATGAATTTTTGTACGGGTATAATAGTGCGGAGTTCTGTAAGTCATATTTATGGTGTTGACTTTTTCTATTTTCTATACATTTTATTGTTATTCAACACATACAGTAATGAAGTACGAAAGTAATTGCCCTTTGCATTTCTTGTGAGGTGTCTTGTTGTGTTTATTAGTTTTGGGGACATCTATGAATGCCATTATATAGAAATCTACACTCATCTATTATAGATTTCCCAGGGATGATGTATTATTGTTACTATATAGAGCGTTGTATTCAAGCTTAAGCTCTATCTATAGTAATGGAAATGTGAATGAATGTTGTGTAATGTTGCTTTATTTCATGTGGAAGTTGGTGATTGACGCAGTCAGACAGTCACCTCCTACAAAAGATGGCTTCTCAGTACGTTACATCATTTGCCTGATGATGGTCTAGCACCGAAACATTGCCAGCTATTACATTTATGTGTGCAAGTTAGCGCAGGAGTTTCTTTCTTTTTTAGTTTTTTAGGGGATAATTACATTAGTAAATTAGTCCCGCATTGCCAGACCTTCCTCCACAGCGCTGTGGAGGAAGGTCTGGCGAGTCCACACAGCATTCCGGGATGGGAGAAAAACATGCTCTGGTTTATTGCCATTTCTTTAAACCAATCACAATAGTCTTGGGCAGTGCTAAGCTCAAGACGGAGCAACAGCGCCGCTGCAAAATAGTCTCGGAAAGGAAATTGTGTTGGTGGAACGTGCTCGTGTAACAGAAAACTCAGATAGTCTAGCTAGTTGTCTGGATTTACCCTGCAGAGATCTGAGGAGCAGTTAACCATACACTCTAAGAAATAAGTCCGTAAAATAACAGAAAAAGTTGTGGCAGCTCATTACCCGGACTTTGAACTGTAATTAAAAGTTGAAATGATGTGTGTAGCTACAGTTAAAATACAGAACATTTTCTCTGGCCCGTATATAAAATCCTTTCACACAAAGCGTTATTATACTTCTGAAAACGCTGAAAAAAACTTCCAAAATGCAAGAAAAAGCGACAAACGTCGAAAAAAGCAACAAAAACGTCGTAAAAAAAACCCGCCCGAAATGTCGAAATAAGCGACAGCGTAAAGTTCTTTAATCTCCCAAAACTTCCGTGGCCGAAAAAAGTTGTCGGAGCACAAATTATGCAATGTTGAAATGTAAAAAACAGAAATTAAAACTGCGAATCACATTCCACAGGCAATTTCTGTTCAAATATACAGTCCAACAACTGTTAATACACAGGTATTTCTTAAGAGTGTAGTCCTCATAAATCGACCAGAGTTTAGAACGCCAACACAAAGAAAGCGGTAGGTGACATCCGGCTGACTATCCGGTGGCACCTGAACAATCTGGGGAAATGAAACGTCGTCGACATATTTGCATAAATACATTTTTGTTTAATGTAGCCGCCGATAGCTGATCCAAGCCCTCATGTGTGAGCGTGTGCTGTGTTACCTGCGCAGCAGCAGTTTGGGGTGGTTCTTGCTCTCCAGGTTGCGGTCGATGAGGTCCGACAGCAGGTGTTTGAGGACGTCGGTGGCGTACTCCAGCCGCCCCTGCAGCGCCGTCATGATAAGTGAGGCCACGTTGCCACGGTCCCTCATGGAGAACGAGCGCTGCATTTCCAGTGTTCGGATGAAGGTGAGCAGGAACACCTTGTTGTTGATGAGCTGGCCAAACAGCTTCAGGGCCTTCTCCACATTCTGCTGGCCGTTCCCTGACACCTGGACAGGAGAGGGCGAGGGAGAACAATGCGTTACTTAGTAGTGCTAATACGTTTCCACCACTAATTTCAATATCAAATGCACGGTAAAAATGTCCATAGTAATGAGCTGAATGCGTTTTGAAAAAAGGATTGTTGCTCTTTAACTTTCATCTTGACTTTGTCCCGCACAAAATAGAGATTTCTTTTTCAAAGGCACCACAACCCCTCACTCATGTTTCACTCCAGGCAGACACAAGTTCCCACTCACGGCGAGTAAATGAGAAGATCTTAATCAATTATTGACCCGGGTCTGTTTGGAAAAAAAAGCAGTGTACACTGAGTTAGCTGCCATTTCACTTTCAAGTCAAAATGTCAAATAACTTGCCAGAGTAAGACAATCCCAAGGTGACCAAACTCGCTCTACTTGAGTGCACGTCGCTGTTTTTCAAAAAGTTTGGACATCTTATTTGAGTCTTTTTGCTCACAAAATGCCTAGCTTATGCAGACGTGACAATTTGACCTCCACCATACAGGGCTAGTCTGATCAGATACACCCTCCCCCCGCCACCTAACCAGGCATTTCCCAGCACCACACTGGCCCCATGAAGAGGAGTGAAAAGTGTTAACCAGCCAGTTTTCCCCCAGTGGAGGAACCCACAGTCCTGCTTGAGGATTGGGAATTACTCAGTTCATTACCCCTCATACTGCAGCCACTGGTGGATGAAATAGCCATGTGTTGGGACCCTGATTTCCATGAGGGAGCTTGCATGTGAGGTATATATATATATATATATATATATATATATATGCCCAGCATTGTTGGCTATAGTATATGTGTGTACGTGTGTGTGTGTGTGTGTGAGACCAGAGGGTAGAAAGGATGAGTGGCATCCTTTTCCCCTCAAGCACTTTGCCGCTTATGGAGGTTACACCCTGCAGCGAGAGAGGTAAAGGCAGACACTCTCTCCCTATCTCTCTTTTTACCTCACTTTGACTTTCTCTTGCCTATTCTTTATGCATTTGCCAGTGGTGGGATGTAACAAAGTGCATTTACTCAAGTATTGTACTTAAGTATAAATTTGAGGTACTTGTACTTTACTTGAGTGTTTTCTTTTCATGCCACTTTCTATTTCTACTCCGCTACATTTCAGAAGGAAATATTGTACTTTTTATTGCATTACATTTATATTTAGTTACTAGTGGGTGCCTGGGTGGAAAAGCAGTAGAGGCCGCAGGTTCAATTCCGACTTGTGGCACTTTCCTGCATTTCATTCCCACTCTCTCTCCCCTTTCGTGTCCAAGCTGTCACAATGAAGGCCTAAATGCCAAAAAAAGAACCTTAAAAAAAAAAAGAGATACTATTTCCTTGAGCTTTAGTTACGAGTTACTTCACAAATTAGGACTTTTGCAAAGAAAACACGTAGTTTATAAAATACGATGTTTTATTATAAATTAAACTACCCTACATTATAACGGCCTACAAGTCCAGCTGAAATGATTAGACCAGGGGTCTTCCAACATTTTTTAAGCCAAGGACCCCGTAACTGAAAGAGAGATGGAGCAGGGAACCCCTACTACATATATTGTATAAAATGAAGTTGCATATTAAACTGGGCCTACAATAACATTTAGGGCGGCCTAAAGCCTTTATACATTACTTTTTATGATGCATACAATACTAAGCTATTACAATCGCCTAGTAATTGTTGGCATGATTTTATAAATCATGTTTAAATTTAAACATACATGTGGTACGGTGAATCCTTAGGATGAACTGTATCTGTGGATGGCCTCAGAGACTACCTTATCTATAGGTCAGTAAGCCTATTATAAGTGGGGATTTATATTTGCTAATGATATGACTTTTTAATTTTTGAAAAAACGTAACAGTAATTTGGAGACCCCCCTGCTGTGACGCTGAGGAGCCCCTAGGGGCCCTGGACCCCCTGTTGAAGATCCCTGGATTAGACCATTAAACACAGAACTGTTGGATCATTTCCAGTTTCTAAAATGTGAGGATTTTTTTGCATTGAGAACTTTTACTTTTAATAATTTAAGTCCATTTTCCTGATGATTCTTAGATACCTTTAGTAACATTTTCAATACAGGACTTTTACTTGTAGCTGTACTTGAGTATTTTTAACAGTGTGGTATCGGTACTTTTACTTAAGTAAAGGATCTGAATACTTCTTCCACCACTGGAATTTGCTGCCTAGATGTCTCAGTCATCTTTCTTTCAATCCCTCTCTTTCTTGCTCTCTGTCTTTCTCTGGTTACCTCCAGTTCTCTGAGGACAGGATGATCCTCTATGCCTGGGAAGAGGACCCTCATAGCGTATGTCCTGTAGTCCAGATGGGGGATACCAGCTCTGTCCAGGTCACTGGTCAGCTCATTGATGTCTGTTTGCAGCTCGGCGAAGGCTGGGAGAGAAGGGAGACAAGAGAGAGAGAGAGAGAGAGAGACCGGTTGGAGGGAATCCTTGAGACATGCAGCATGAGAATTAAACCGTTCTTTAATCCCCAGGGACCAAAATACGTGAATCCTTCTTATCTTCCTGGTGTTTACTTTCGTTATCATGAAGCTGACAGTTAAAGCCCAAGATAGTCTTCATGTCAGGGAAACTCAATATTTCACAACTCTCCCTTAAAAAACACAGACCTCACTCTCTCTCTCTCTCACACACACCTTTCGCACTCAATTTTATCTACCAGCCGGTAAATTGGCTGTAGCTAAGGCCCCATAAGAGTGTGTGTGTGTGTCATCTCAGTGTGAGGCTGCAGGTGAGCACTAGTTAATTGGCTCCATCCTGACTGACTCCTGTTTGGGCCCACGGCTCTGTTGCTCAGCTTCGCCCGCCTTTGGGGAGGCTCCCCGTCTGCAGCCTATCACAGGAGCAGCAGCAGTCCCCTAACATCCTCCTCAAAACTCCGCCATCTCCAACCAGTCTTAGCCCTCACCTCCTGGCCCCCTTTGACTCCTGGGTTTTCACACCAACACATGGGCTCACAGGTACACATGGAGTGTATATACTCATAAGGAGCAACCCAGGTACCCATCTAAATCCACCCCCCAGGGCAGAGCACTCCTGGCCACTGCTAATGGTTAAAACATTAATCTTCCCCTTTCCCAAGGCTGCCTGTCTGGGACTGTTTCCCCCCGCCCGTTTGCCTGCCCTGTCTATCTGCCTGCCTGCCTGCCTGCCTGCCTGCCTGTCTGTCTGACAACAGCATCTCTCCGTTATTAGACCATTCTGAAAGTTTGCTGCAATAGGATGCTTTTTTTCCCCCCCACTGTGTGATAACACTGGGAAAGCCGATCAGGGGTGGCTGGAGGGGATACATAATAAGGTCCTGAAAAAGCAAAAGCAAAAAAAGCAAAAGTGCCATCTCAGTGATTGGATATAATGACCTCACCGATGATGACATCAGCAGCCAATCGGCAGTGTTTATCTGAAAGTATCCATGTAAAACTGACTTTCGCGATTTCGTTTTATCAGTGTTGCTTTTATCTTAGTTAATGGGTGTTTTTCCTCAACCCCTCTTGTTTTGTTCATTTGCTTTTTAGGGAGCCTCTTGTAACATCTGGCCAGGGGCCGCAGATGAAACTAGCCTTTTGGCTAAATCTGGCATATTCACAGAAATTATTAATGTAACGCTAGTTATTGTTAGCGTCAACTATTAACTCGTTGTTATGACATACAAGTACTTTCGGGACGTGGGTAGAGTAAGAGCACGGAGACAGCTTCTACTGTGTAACTTGGTCCACTTTTAATGACACTCTCCAAGCGTTGGACAACCGAAGACTCATCACAAAACGTGCTTCATCATCTCATCATCATATCCCTCCGCCAACCTAACTGTTACTGAATTACAGGCAGGGTACAAGATGTTAGATAGCTCCCTTGTTAACTCAAGGAACAGAATACACTATGAAGCTAGAATTAACGGTAATATGTGACTTATTTCAGTAACCCTACAAAGGTCACCTGTTAACTAAATATTCACAAAATGAATCTCATCTTACATTCTTCCCTTTCTTCAGATGAAATGTCCCCATTTCAATAAATCTCATCTTACATGAATATACACCGTCCCTGTCAAATAAAATAAAAATAAAGATGTGGTCCTCCTATTGGCTAGCAGGTCAAAGGTCAGATGGACTACTGTGCCCTCTCTCAACCTCGAGCCACAAGGGAGAGGTGTGTTTCAGAGCAGCTCTTTGTTCAATACTGTTGCAATGTCACAGTCGCTTAACAGCGTACATGGGACCAAAACACAGGCATGCATGCAAACACACACACACACACACACACACACACACACACACACACACACACACACACACACACACACACACACGTATAAAGACATGCACTAGATGCATTAGATAAATGTGGAATCACCCCTCCGGTGAAGACGTGAGTAAGATGTAATAAGCGTAATGTGCCTCTCGCTGGGAGGAGGTTGGGGTTACTCTAATGAGAAACTCTGTATTCATGTGTCAGTTTGTGTGCGAGTCTGTATCCAGCATGCAAACCAGAAAGCTAGAACTGCAAGGACTCACTACATGTCGAGACGGGACGCATATAGGCCTAACTGACTTATCATATGTGTTGTGATATACAACCAGGATGACTTACTGACCCAAATTTGGTGAAAGTTTAATGCATTATTTACGGTAACATCACAGACAACCAGTTAATTACTTTTTGTACTATATGCAGACATTATGCCTTATGCATTATGTTATGTGATTACAGTCTGCACGAGTGAAATGCATTCACCAGCCCCATTCAACTACATACAACACTGGCTTCGAATGGAGCAAAGTTAGTCTGAATCACTGAAAGTATATTTTCAGGATGAATGACATGTCACTAATCTTCCTCTCTCTCTCTGCGTGTTGACGTTCTCAAACTGTCCGCTTCGGGAAACAACAACAAACTTCGAGCTAGCAGGCTACATGCTAAAAGATTAGAAGAACATTTGGATAATGCAATAGCCTAAGGCAGGCTGGTTCTTTCAGGCAATGATTATAAAGATTTACAAAGAATATGTTTACAGCATTAACTATCCAACTAGGTTGTTTTGGGACCGATTGGTGGGATTGCAGTGGACGAAGTACACACGGTGATACACTGGTAAGAGCCATTTAATTTTAACCATGTCTCCAGCTAATTTAAATAGCTCACGTTCCTGTATTGTGTCAACAGTTAACTTCATTTAATATTGTATGTGGCGTTTTCTTTTGTGGGGTGCAAATGTTCCACCAAAACAAGTTCCTTCCAGAGACTATTTAGCAGAGCCACCGTAGCTGCGTCCGGAGCTTAGCGCCGCCCAAGACGATTGTGATTGGTTCAAAGAAATGTAAACAACCCAGAGGGTGTTTTTCTCCTCTCCCAGAATGTATGTGTGGTGTAGCCAGACCTAACTCCGCAGTACTGTGGAGATAGGTCTGGCAATGCAAGACTAGAGCAAAGTAGACCCATATCACCAGTCACCCTAAAGTCTAAAAGTAGGCTGCCGACTATACTCTTCCAATACTAACCTTCTTTGCACTCTAGGGCAACTCGTGACTCCAGGTTGTCCATTTGCATTTGCAAGCGCTTCAGAGTGAGGTCATTTTCGCGTGACTTGCGCTTGTATGCGATGAGGACGAGGATGACGATGATGAGGAGGAGGCCTCCGCCGGCGGCGATGCTGACAATGGCCGGAAGGGTCAGCAGGCTGTCAGACATGATGTGGACCGCACCAGGAGAGACGTGGAGACCACCTACCTGAACCTGCGGAGAAACACAAACACACATCATCGCAATTAATATCTAATCAGAGTAGTTTAGAAGACCCTTAACCCTCCTTTTGTCCTCGGGTCAAATTTGACCCATTTTCAAAAAGTTTCTATATAAGAAATTTGGGTTTCTATCAACCAAATTGTCAAAAAAATAAAGTGGATGGTTCCATACATCACTCTCCACAAGTGAAATAATGATCAGTTCACTCCTTTCATTGAATTTGGGGGTTTTATTAAATTTTATAGCATTTACATTTTTTTTGATGAAAGAACGTTGAAAAAAAACAACAAAAACGTAAAAAAAAAACAACAGAAAAATATCGACAAAAAAAGGTTTTCATTTCAAATATTGATCATGTTTCAATAAAATCTGCTCTTGAAATATTTATATGACATGATAACTGATTCTGAGCAATGCATGAGCCGAATCCTGCCAAAATATAGTTAGTGTTTAGTGCAAACACATGCGGCCACCTCCACGCTGATGCTGAGAGGGAAATAGTCTGGGGCTTGCACTCAATAAGCGAACAGGCAACTAAAAATAATTGCAGTGGATTCTAGCAGAACCTTTTGACAGCTAAAGCACATTCATGCTGGTCTCCCTTTGACCTCTTTCCTTCAGCTGAATGAGCAACGATGAGATCACGAATAATGGAGTTTAGAGGCCAGCTATTATGAAGAAGAAATTACAATTTAGAAAAAGTTAGGAAGATAGACACTAACAAACACATCTTCCATACTGACCATCACTTTGTATTGTCCGGTGAGGTTGGGCGGCTCACACAGCAGCTGGTTCTCAGACACGGTGACGGAGCAGGGAGTCTCACCAATCAGCACAGTGTAGTTAAGCTTCACCCCTCCTGATGCTGGGGGAACCAGGTTCCTGCCCTGTGGGCATGCAGAGATGGACACAGGGGTGCGAAATTAGGGGGAAAACTCAGACACACAAACACATGGCTCCTTGAAGATGAAGGCAATTTTAAAAACCCACAAAGCCAATATGTCCCCTAAACACACTGCAAATTACATCCCTGGGTTTGGGGCACAGCTGCGGCCAAATGTGACTCCATACTGAGATCAAACAAGGTGATGTATTTCACAGGGGCGGTAAATGGGGACAGCTGGCAATCAGGACGAAAAAATGAAATATATTCCTCAACGAATTCTACGTCTGTCAGTTGCAAGACTTCTTACAACCAATATAATGAGATAAATAATCTAATAGAATATATGTATTTAGCTGATGTTGATATCCAGAGAAAGACTGTCATGAGTCTGCTGTGTGAAAAGTGAAGCCAATACGGAGGTCCACTGGCACCAAAAAGAAGTGTAATTCTATAGAAGACTATGGGGAAGTGACCCTTGTTATGCCTTGGTTTATCCCCTCAATGAACTTTTTAATAATGACTTTATGGCCTCAATCTCTAGTTTCAAATCAAATTATGGTCCCGTTTATTTTAAAATAAACAAAGCAGGGCATACTTTAGGGGCGTGGCTACACGCCAACCTGTCAATCAGGACAGCAGTTTAGCAATGCTAACCATGGCGCTGTGTACATTAAAATAGACCTGAACTTGTTTTTTGGTGTTGTCGATGTTTTCATCTTAAACGTTGACCCTTTTTACAGTGTGTTTTCACTTCGTCAAAGTTTATTGGAACACTTTTGGTCGCCTAGAAATGTTTTTTCTGTCAACCCAGCTAGCGCTAGCGCAGTGTTTCTCAACGGGGGTGGTACCGCCCCCCAGGGGGCGTTCAGAAGATGATGGGGGGTGTTGGAAGCAATATTTTGGAAAGGGGGGCGTTGAGGTGCCCATGGGGGGCGTTTGTTTGAAAGCTAGTTTAAACCAAAGATTCACAATAACAATACATGTTTACACTTAAACTACTAAAAAATCAGTGGTCTGTAACATTAAAAGCTGCCAGTTTACAGCACTGCGACTGGATGAGACCGGTATCATAACTCTTCTTCTCTTCTGTGCTTCTGTCAGCTTAGTTTGGTGCAGCTCCGTGCTGCCTTCACGGAAACGGGACGTCAGAGTATCATCTTAAATGAGCTCTGTAGCCTACTAGGTCCCTACATAAAGCTACGTTCAGATAAAAAAAAACGCAATCACCGCGACGTCCTGTTGTATTCTTTAATCCCCAATCTAGCACAAGTACACTTTATATTTCACAGTAACAGTTTTTTGTCAGATCGTTTATAGAACACAATGTTTCCTACTGCACCTGAAGGCAGCTGTATTTCACGGAGAAATAGAGAAAGAAAAGAGAGGTGCGAGAGATATCAACAGTGCTTTGTTGTTTGGTCAAACAGTCAGCTGTTCCCCAAACTCCCGGCCAGTTTAGGGCTTGTGTTTGGTGTTTTAAAACTTTCTTATGGAAGCGATAGAGGCAGTGATGTCTCTGTTTACGGGATTCTCACACCTCCACAAAACACAGCGCAATGTGTGATTGTGTTTCTCCAAACGTTTTTTTTCTGCTATTTACTTGCAAGACAGCCGATAGTAAATCTAACCTAGACTCTTCTAAGCATCAAAAAAGCGCTCTCACTAACTTTTTAAAGGTTGTAAACTTATTTCCAATCGACAGTAGGTGTCGTTCTTCAAGTCGTTTGTCATCACCAAAATACGTGTGTGTGTGTGTGTGTGTGTGTGTGTGTGTGTGTGTGTGTAATCCTGCTTTTACCCCTTGATAAGTGCCAGCTTGTTTTCCGTTGAATTCGATTATAGATTTGAATTAAAAATAGATTTGAATGTTAAATTGCTAGCTGTTTCTGATTGGCTACTGTTAGTGTTTGTAATAATAATATATTTTATTTAAAGCGCTTTTCATGACACCCAAGGTCACTTCACAAACAAAAAAGGACATTCAAATTCTAGTCATCTTCTAAAAGGTGCTGAGGTTCCCACCAGGGACATGCAGCAGGTCTTTTGATAATACATAATTATAGTTTGAATGTTACATATCTAGTCGTTCTGATTGGCTGCTGTTATTTAATTTGAATGTCAAATAGTTGCATTTTTTTTTAAAAACCTGTAAATATATAATTTCTATTCACATGGCTTTTTTGATACCTGGGAAACTAATACATGTGTTGTTTGTCATTCAATGATTTGATTTTTTGATTATTTTTGATAACAATAGTAACAACAATAATAGGCCTATATTAGGGCATAATCATTCATATTCGGGGCAATTAGCCTACATAATATTTGTTGGGGGGCGTTAGGGACCTGAATAATGGATAGGGGGGCGCTGGCACAAAAAAGGTTGAGAACCACTGCGCTAGCGTTAGCTGGTTAGTGGTAACTTAAGAAAAGTCTGCCGATTTTCAAACACTTCTGTGTACTGCTGTACATGCTGACGAACGGCACCGGTACCCAGAGGTCCGCCCTTTTGTCCAAATATGGTCACTTCTGGCTTCAAAATACCAAGATGGTGACAGCTGAAATGCAAACTCCTGGCTTCACTGACGCTAAGTCCATTTAACATTTTTAAACCAGGAAATGTTCAGTAAATTTATATTTCATATTTGTTTTTATAGATTATTTTTCGGCCTTTATTTGTACAGTATATGACAGCTAAAGACATGAAAGGGGAGAGAGAGGGGGAACGACATGCAGCAAAGGGCCGCAGGTCGGAGTTGAACCCGCCGCCACTGAGCTACCCAGGCGCCCATGTTCTGTAGATTTAAATGCATAGTAATCTGTACTTCCTGTACCTTGAGAATGATGGGCGAGCCAGGTTTTTGCTCCAGCACGCCGGTGGCGCTGAGGGGCTCAAAGTAAGGGTTTGGGTAGTAGAGGAGGTTGGTGTTGTTGTAGACCAGCAGCGCCTGGACGTTGTTAAAGATGAACCCAAACTCGTCTGCGTGCTTTACTGTGTCCAAACCTGGGTTGTACTCCGCCATCAGGGAGGGGGCGAAGCAACTCATACAGGTGGTGTTGATTCCTTTACACACCTAGGGAGAAAAGACGGGAGAAAAATCCACTTTTTAAGATGCTATTGGGGAAATGTTGCACTCAAACAGTCTATGCATCGTGCTGCGATAGTCTGAGCCCCCTGAAATGAAACAAGAAATGCGATTCAGTCATCCAGGATCAACTTAAGACAGGTCAGCAAAGCCAAGGTCTTCTGGTTTCATTTTCCTCTGTCTCCAAAGTAAAACACCAAGTTTCAAGCTGATCCGTCGTAAAGCCTTTTGTTTGTTTTAAACTAAAGCGTGATCTTAACTGAAACACATTGGTATCAACACACACACACACACACACTGCAGGGAGCTCCCCAACCTAATAATTGGCATATAAAAACCCTCGTTCTTTTTAGAGAAAAGGATTTATTGTCTGTCATTAAATGCACCTTCATTGTAGAGGAAGCCTCCGTAAAATCGGAAATAAATTGCCGCTACTGCTTCACTGAAAAACACTGGAGGACAACAAGCACAAAGGATCCTCAGGTAGAATTTGAGCTATGGCTCTTTTATTACTTCTCTCCAGTTTTCCCGGATGAGAGACCTGTCTTCCATCCATCCTCCCCGGCTCAGCTCTAGAGGGGAAGGTGGGGGAGGGGGGGGGGAGAGAAAGGATTGATTGCTGTACAGCACTCTGCTCAGAAAGGTTTTTATCTCCTTTCGCTCGCTCCCAGCTCACTCTCTCTGGGGAAGAAACTTAATTAGAGGTAAATATCATCAAAGCTGGTGAATGCTAGCGACTACCACGCCTCCTACCTGTTCTCTGCTGCTCGGCAGCAAGCCAGGGAGATCAATGCAAACTCATTGTGTGTAGCCAGCATGGTGC
Source organism: Perca flavescens (assembly GCF_004354835.1). Taxonomy (NCBI): domain Eukaryota; kingdom Metazoa; phylum Chordata; class Actinopteri; order Perciformes; family Percidae; genus Perca; species Perca flavescens. Next base: position 9,069,494 of record NC_041337.1, read on the forward strand.
GAGGTGAGTGGAAGTGTAGAGGTGGAAAGAGGGACTGGTCTCCTCACTCACTTTGTGACTTTGCACTTGGATCTAGACTTTAGCGTGTTTGTGTGTTTTCACCGTGCGGAGCGTTTAATCTAAAGATGAAAATAAATTCTGACTCAAGAACTTTGAAAATATGCAGTATATTTCTTGTGTACAGTGGTGGAAAAATCCATTTACTCAAGTACTGTATGTAAGTATAACTTTGAGATACTTTGAGTACCATTTTTCTGCTACTTTATACTTCACTACAATTCAGAAGGAAATATTGTACTTTTTACTCCACTTCATTTAGTTTACAGCTTTAGTTACTTTGCATATTCAGATAACTAAAACTAAATATAATCAACTAATAAACGACGTTGTATTATTATGGATAAAGATATTTCTTGATCCTTTGGTGAAATTCACAAGCTACCAATCAGTAAATTAAGGAAAAATAGTCCCACCTTTACCAGCCACAACATGAAAGTGATGGACACATTAATGCACCAATAATTAAAATACAATAATAAAACATACATTGTTTTTAAATGGGCCAGTCTGCATAATGAGTACTTTTACTTTTTGTATATCTTGGTGCTACTTTTACTTAAGTCAAAGATCTGCACACTTTATTCACCAGTGCCTGTGTATGACTTTAGGCTGCAACTAACGATTATTTTAATCATTGATTTGTCTGTTGATTATTACCATCATTATTATTTTCTCAATAGGTCCACTAATTGTTTGGATTTTTAAATGCAGGAAACACTGAACATGTCTGTTAAAATGTCCTGAAGCCAAATGTGAAATCTTCCAATGTCTTGTCCAAAACCCAAGACATTCAGTTTGCATCCATATCAAAACAGAGAAAATCACAAATCCTCAATTTTTGAGAAAATGAAACAAGAGAATGTTTGGCATTTCTGCTTGAATAATGACCTAAATCAATTAATAATTAATAAATAATCATTTGATTTGATCAAAACACCTGCCGGTTAATATTCTGTCGATTGACTAAATGATTAAGCTCTATAGGCTATGCAAAATGCTGGCTTATGGGTAAAAGAAACACGTTTCCAACATTACAGCTGTCACAGCAACATATACAGCAACACATCTCAGTCTGTAGCTGCACTGCAAGGCCCGGATGCTCCGCTGTAGCTTTCCCTGGTCTTGTGACATTTTTCTTTAGAATTCCCCGCTTTACGCTACAGTAGCAGTGCGTGACAAGAGTGAAAAGATAAGCCATTTTAAAAATAGATAGCACAACCAGATAGGACTCCTGACATACTTTCACAAAGTTTAGGCTTTAGAGATGCACTTTCACTGTAAGACAGAAGTAACTAATTAAAGAATTTGAACAGCTAAAAATCTAATATATAAGAGCAATACATATTCATAGCTAACTTGTAAAACAATGTGTGATGACATTGGTGTTTACAGCAGGGGTCTTCAACATTTTTTAGGCCAAGGACCCTTAACCTGAAAGAGAGATGAGCAGGGACCCCCTACTACATACAGTATGTTGTATAAAATTGAGTTGCATGATAAACTGGGTCTACAATAACGTGTAGAGTGGCCTAAAGCCTATACCTTTTTATGGTTCCCCAACGATATACTAAGCTATTAAAATAATAATTATTTACATATTCATATATCATCATGTTTTAATGTCAAACATACATGCGGAAGGCACAGTGAATCCTTAAGCTTAACCCTTGTGTTTTCCTCGGGTCAAATTTGACCCATTTCTAAAGTTTTTTATATCAGAAATATGGGTTTCTTTCAACCAAATTGCCCAAAAATAATTGTTTAAATGGTTTCAAGACAGTATTGTGACTAAACTTTGACATATACCAGTCTGTGATCCACTCAACATCTTCTGATCTTAACTGTTAGTCAAAATAATTCATAATTTCTGCTATTTTTAAACTCAAAAGTTAGATATGTCATATAAATTAAGTTTATTGACCATGAGTAAAAAAAAAAAGTGTTTCAAAAGCATCGAAAAAAGCGCCAAAAATGTTGGTAAAATGGGCCCAAAAAAGTTCATTTTCAATTTGTTTTTTTACGAATAGGCCGATTTATCTTTGCTGATAATATGTTGGTTTCATCTTAATGTATACTGTAGCTTTCAAAAAAGTATTAAACAATAATTTGGGGGGCCCCCTGCAGGGGCTCTGAGGAACCCCTGTTGAAGATCACTGGTTTACGGTTTAACACTGCCTCAATGGCATTTAGGAATAGTTTATGTGAATTTCTTTACCCACTAGTACAGTATCTTCAGTATCAGTATACAGGAATTAAAAGGTTAAATGGATTAAAGGGTTCATGTTAAAGGTCCCATGGCATGAAAATTTCACTTTATGAGCTTTTTTAACAAGAATAAACGTTCCCCCAGCCTGCCTATGGTCCCCCAGTGGCTAGAAATGGTGATAGGTGTAAACCGAGCCCTGGGTATCCTGCTCTGCTTTTGAGAAAATGAAAGCTCAGATGGGCCAATCTGGAATCTTCTCCTTATGAGGTCATAAGGAGCAAGGTTACCTCCCCTTTCTCTGCTTTGCCCGTCCAGAGAATTTGGCCCACCCTTGAGAGAGAGACATCATGGCTTTCAAACAAGCAAAGTGGCAGTTGGTCAAGGCCACAACCCCACTCTCCACCTTGCCCCCCCTCTCTCCTCCTCAATAGCTACAGACACAGAAATGGCACATCCTAAGGAGAGCTCATTGTGGGACTGGCTCTAGTGGCTGTAGTTCTGCACCAAGGCTGAATTTCGGGAAAGAGACTTCAGATACAGTATTAGGGGACCACTAAGGCCTATATAAAAGAGACTTCAGATACAGTATTAGGGGACCACTAAGGTCTATATAAAAGAGACTTCAGATACAGTATTAGGGGACCACTAAGGTCTATCTAAAAGAGACTTCAGATACAGTATTAGGGGACCACTAAGGCCTATATAAAAGAGACTTCAGATACAGTATTAGGGGACCACTAAGGTCTATATAAAAGAGACTTCAGATACAGTATTAGGGGACCACTAAGGTCTATATAAAAGAGACTTCAGATACAGTATTAGGGGACCACTAAGGTCTATATAAAAGAGACTTCAGATACAGTATTAGGGGACCACTAAGGTCTATATAAAAGAGACTTCAGATACAGTATTAGGGGACCACTAAGGTCTATATAAAAGAGACTTCAGATACAGTATTAGGGGACCACTAAGGTCTATATAAAAGCATCCAAAGAGCATCATGTCATGGGACCTTAAAGTTTGACATGGGCTGCTTTCTTACTGTTGGCATGGTGACATGTTACGTAGACAGGCCCAGATGCTCCGACAGCATCCTCGTGACTGTCACGATGGAACAGCGAGGCATTTGCAAGTCAACTACAGCTCTGACTACAGTACCATCTGCTCTGCCGGAGATGGATACTGGGAGTTTTTTTTTCTTCTTCCTACACTGTCCTCACTTTCTCTCTCTCTCTTTACTTAAGTAAATCCTTCCCTTCGCCGAATCCTGTCAGGATCGAAAACTGCCATGTAGGATGTCTTTCAGGCAGTGAGTGTGACGTGTGTCAATACAAAGCGATGAGCGGGTAAAATAGTGATGGGTAAATGGGTCATTGTGGGATTTGATAAAGAAAATGGGGTGTTTGAGGTTCCTCTGCAGTTGGGGCGCTAAATGGCTATATTTCAGAACATCACAACACCTTTGCATGACTTCTGGCCTTCAATAAGTGGATTTTAGGTATTTTGTATTAATGTATATAGCGCATTCTGCATACTCTACAAAAGGATTTATAGAGCTTACTGCATTACTGAATCACAAGACTAGTTTTCACCCCTTCACTTACTTCTCAGCAGGATGCTGCAATGTATGACATTACACTGCTTTGATTCCACAACAACAACATGCTGTTTTGCTCTCTTTCTCAATAAAAACAAAATCCTGTATATAACCCAATTCAGAGTATACAATAAAACATCCATTCCTTTAGGCCATGTGAAGAAGGAAGCTACACATTGTTCAGCATTGATAAAGTGAACTGAGGTCAACAGATAGAGAAAATAATTGGAATCTTGGCCTCATCTGTCTTCTTCTCTCTAGTGTTGGATGGAGCCCGGGTGTTTTAAGGCAGTAAAAACTCCAACCCCTCTGGCTGAATACATTACCATGATCTACTGTGCTGCTACAGCCCACTCAACCATCCAAAGGTCTCTGGCCAGGGTAGGATTGAGAGAGAGAGAGAGAGAGAGAGAGAGAGAGAGAGAGAGAGAGAGAGAGAGAGAGAGAGAGGGGAATAAAGGATAAGATGATCTGGCTGTGGAGATGCAGAGCCAAATGTCATCTGGAAGCTAGCTAGTCACTTGCTATTTCGTTGTTCCTGTACTTATTACTCCTACACTTTCCATTTCCCTTCCTTCCTGCTGTTCCAAATAACTAACCGCTTATACTGGCATTTAAAGGCAGGGTTGGTAACTATTTCCAATATACACTTTTTAGCTATATTGTTTGAAATCGTCTTTACACTAATACTAATAACTAACTAAATAAACTAAATAACTTATGGACTCTGAAAAAAGGAGTGAAAAAAATCCGTCATCTGCAGCTGCTGTGATCCTGTAAAAACTCCCACCAATCACGGCCTCGCGGTCCGCTTGGAAAGAACCAATGAAATGCCTCCTCGCCCCCGCTGCGCGTACTCTACCCCTCCCGTGTACGAGCCTGAGCTCAACGCACGTCGTAGCGCATTGCTAACAGTAGTCATGTTTGTTGGACAGAACCCCGAGGAGATGCTACTTTCAAATCTTGCTAGCTTTTCAACATTACCAACCCTGCCTTTAATTCTTACTTGGGCTTAGATCCGTCCATAAATGTTGTGTGGTATTCAAGTTAAGCCAAAGCCAGTGGTTTCATTTCATCATGTGTGCCACGCTGGAAGTAAAAGGATGTCTGGATGTCTTGTGATGAGGGTGTGACTCATTTCAAACATCCTCTGTGAGCACTACTTGATGCATTAACAAGTGGCTCTTCTTCTCTTAAAGTCAACATCGAAGCCACACAACACAGATGTCAAAGAGGGAACTGTGGTGGTAGCCCTTTACACTGTGGCTGTCAAGATGCCATGACGATCCAATGAGCCACTCACGACGCTGATACTGTTGAGATGTCATTGTAAAACAAATGCATGCAGCGTAAAATACAAAATCACTGTGAACATGTAAATTGTAAGTTCTGAGTGTCCATTACCATTGCCTATAGTAATAGTTGGCGACTTAAGTGGTTCAGGGTATTAGACAATCAGCCTGATTGGCCGAGACGTGATAGGAGCCTCACACACCCGTGCTGAACACTTTCTATGATCAGCAGCAGCTGCAAATGCACCTCAAGTGTTACAAATATGGTAGATGTAATCTTTCTGGGACAGGAAAATGTTCTGGAGCGGGGAAAATAACCCTTTTAGCTTTGATGAAGATTATGATAAATGTTTCAATTGTGAATCCTGTGGCAGACACAGAGCATTTCACAAAGAAAATTGTCTTCTTTTTTTTTTCCCCCTTCCCTCTCCTGGTTTCTTTGTGAATCTTTGCAGGTGACACGATGGAGGGAGAGTAGAGAGGCAATTTACAGGCAGACAGGTGATCATTTGAAGGCTGGCTGACAGACAGCAGCTCTTATTGCTATGGGCTGCTCCGCTGTTTGCCTTCCTCCAGTGACAAAAGGGGAAAACGGTACACGGGGGTGGGGGGTTCGGGATGAAGGCTGGGTAATTGTAACCTCAGCATTTAATAGAAATTCATTCTCTGTGGCTGTAGGGCCAATCAACACAGTGACACAGGCTTCCTTTGCAAGGCGCTAGGTGGGGAGCTGGAAGAGACGAGGCAGGTTGGAGATGAACATCTCTTTTTTTCAAAGCCTTCGTGAACTGACAAATCAGACAGCGCGGCACCCACACACATGAGTCAAATCCCATTTCGCCAGGTCTCCAGAAGTCTCTCGCTCACCCAGTCACTTTACTCTTCTCTAAACATAAAACGGCACGGATCCATCTTCTACTTGTAATTACTATAGATGGGCCCATACCATTATTTGCTTCTGGATAACGATTCCAATACTTGAACTTGCGTATCGGCCAATACAGAGTATAGATCCGATACCAGTGTGTCATATATTATGTTTTAAAAGCTCTAAACTACAATCCTTGTATGGATGTGATAGGATTGTTGTCGGCCTGGCACAGAACTTTTTTTTTTGACAGTGAGACATAACGGAAAAAGAACATAAAAACAAACACTTTAAAGTAGATTTTCTTTAGGGCTACATTACGTGGTATCGGATCGGTGCATAAACTCCGGTACTCGCCGATCCCGATGCCAGCATTTTAGGCAGTATCGGAGGGTTTTCCGATACTGGTATTGGTTTTCTGAACATCTCTAGTAATTACTACGGTTTCATAACTCACAAAAGATCTTTGAGGGAAACTGTGTCCTTACAAGAAGAAGCACAAAAGGCCGACGGCAGAATTATGATTTTTTAGTAAAGGAACGTTCACTAAGCAAGTCAGACATTTAAGGCCAATTTTAGAATACTAATGTCAGGGATGGGAGGTTGGAATTGCAGAGGCGGAGGAGGTAAGTTTGGGACAAATCTGTGTGGAATTCCACAAGTCTGACGTGGCATTGAGGAGTTTTTTGTGTACGCATGCATGTGTACTAACTTGTCCCGAGATTCTATAAATAAGGCATGAGATTTAGGCAGCTATGTAAAAGAGTGTAATGTGTAAGACTGGTTACAGTATGTGCCAACGGAGCACTTTTCTTTTACATATTCTCCTCCTTCTGCCCACCTCTCACACTCTATCCTTCCCACTCACCTTTGGTCCAATCGTCTGCCCACCCCAGACCACAGAAAGGAAATCCCATCCTCTTAAACAAGGAGCCCCAGGACAGCGGCTCCAATGCAATTTGTAACGATTTCACACAGCCAAGACTTTGATTATACACAGGCTCTTTATGCTGACCAAAGCCTTCTGACCGCAGTTAATCTTCCATTGAAACCCATTAGGAGTCTCCTTGCCCCCAATCACGCACATCTCCAACGTTCCCCCCACTGACCCGCCCACACCTTTTTTTCCTCAAACTCTACCCATCCAGCTCCATTACCGCAAAAGTATCCTTAAAAAAACGTATTTTTCCTTAAACAAGTGGAAAACCCTGAAGAAGGCCGTTTGTGCCGATACACGCGGGTTGCTGCCCCAGTTCGAAGCTTTAATGTACTAAGACTTCGATATGAAATAGCCATTTAAATTAAGCCTTCTTAAAAAAAATTGCAAGCAGAGGAGGGCCTTGGACCTTTTTTGCTCTTAACAAAATGTTGTTCAGGAGGACTACTGCGACAGTAAAACACACCAGGGCTTAGAAGGTGAGGGCTGGGGCGTGGAGCGGAGATTTAGACAATTTACGGTAAACTCTTAATTAAATACTGCATGCAGACCACTTTCAGCGCCAGCTGCATTATTCAGACGCTCGTTGGAGTGCTTGAGACGACTGGGTTCCAGCGGAAGTTAGGGAAGCGTAGAAAGCTGCAGGGGCTCTTAGGAGAGATAGTACTTCACCCAAGCTAAACATCCCTTAGCTTGCTTGTAGAACAGTATTTGGTGAGTCAAGCAGGACCTTGTTAGCGTACATTTTCCAGCATGATGTGTAAGCAAGTAGTGGGTGTATTCAGGGAGTACATTCTGTACACGCGATTATAGTGGTTCTTACATTGACAGACTCTCGGCCGGCGTATTTGACTCGGATCCTGGGCTCCTGAACCACGTCCAGATTGGTCCCTGTCACCATCAGGGGGGTGTGGCCACTGAGGAAAAAAAACAAAAACACAAGTAGACACAATTTACTCCACAGGTATTAAATAACCATGTTTGTCGATTGCCGTCTCATTTCTCCGCCTTATCTTTTTTTCAATTCAAGAGGAAAGATAGATTTTAGAAACACGAAAACAAATAAAAAACAAAAAGAAAGCCAATCCAACTAAACTTTCTTACCCTGATCTACCTCTTCAGAATATTCACCATCAGTCGTAAAATAAGCGCATCAAACTGTCTTTCATCCTCCCGTTTCTTTTAGGAGATAACAGCCTTTGGAGCTGGGGGATGATTAGAGATGCTTTTTAACTGACTTCGCCGGCTACAATCAATTGGTGCAGATTTGTGTTTGAAATACCAAAGCAGCTCGAGCTTATAAGGATGCAGTGGTGGTCCTGGGCTTACAAAGCAGCACTGCTGGATGTGCAGCTCTCCCGGCAGCTGTTTGGGTTGTTGGTTTGTTGTTTTTGTGGCGTGCAGAATAAAGATGATATCAGGCAGGAGCTGTTGCAATAATACATGTCAGATGTCTCCGTGGTATCCGTGGTATTAGGCTGTGGGTTCACTCTAACACTGTGGATAGTGTGAGTTACTCTACTGACTGTCAAAGCTCATTAAATGATATATTCAGCTACTCACACACTGAATGCTATCTATCTATCTATCTATCTATCTATCTATCTATCTATCTAGCATTTCTGCTGCTTCAAGTATTCTTCTAAAACACACATTTCTTGTTGAATTCAAAACAAATGAAAGAAAATAATTTCCAGCATTCTTTTTTGAACATTGAACTGAAACAGCACCACTAAAAGAATGTAATGACCGTTACATTCAAGTGCAGTTTTCTACTGATATTAAAGATCTCTGAGTGTCTTTTGCAATATGTCGCAGCCTTTCACGATGTGTTTATCGCCCCAGTTGATACCCTGATATATTGTGCAGCCCTATTATCTATCTATCTATCTATCTATCTATCTATCTATCCATTTTTTAAAAAGCAAAGAAAGATGACCAATATCATGTCCTTCCCTCTCTGCCTCCCTTCATCTCTCCTCCCTCTGTGCCATCACACTCTGTCTCTAAGCCCGAGCCATCTGCTGTAGACTCACACCCCTGATAGCACATTGTTCTACTAAGTCGCTGTTTCGTCTTTATCCCTCTCTTCCTTTTAATTAGTAGTGTATGGTGTGTGTGTGTATGTGTGTGTGTGTGTGTGCGCGTGTGTATATATCTATCTGCCAAAGACGTTCAACAGATGGATCAACATTGAGTTCGATAGGAGAATCTCAGTCTCAACAGTAACTATCCTCTCCAATCTGTGAGCTGTGGCACTTCTATCAGATCCAGACTAATTGGAAGAGAACTGCACAGTAATTGAAAGTGCAATATTGACTTGTGTCTGCTTATTGCCACTGGCCAGGACTGGCTTGGACTGGCTGGCTCTAAAGCTCTGGATGGGGGGAGAAAATCCAGAAAGTCTGGGTGACAGAAGCTCAGTGTTGGGTGGTGAGGATGTGGATAAAATAACATCTCACATACAGCCTGTGAAGTCCGGATCAACAGAAGTATATTTCCCGGATAATTGCCTAACATCCACATGCAGGATGTCCCTCACCTTCGGCTCTCTGTGTGTTGCCGTTCTCAAACTCTGTTCGCTTCAGGAAAAAAACAACAAACTTGGAGCTAGCAAGCTACACGCTGAAAATGGCGAGTTTAGAACTAAATTTGGATCGTGCAATAATGCAGGCCTGCTTGGTTCTTGGTGACTTTACCTTGCAATGCTCCAGTCTGGCTCGATGCGCTGGACGGTGGGGTCTTCTATGTACTCGAAGGTGAGGCTCTCCCTGATTTGAGCGTGGTCCACGCTCACACTGATCTGCACTTGGCCGACCCCAGACAGGGAAGGGGCAGAGTAGCACACTATCTCCGTCATGGTCCGTCTACAAGTGAAGCATAACAGGAATTATTTACATCTGTATAAAGCAATGGGCGTCTGTATGAAAAGCAACATATGAGTGCAGAAAGTTATCTGCATGTTTTCAAAAGTCAAAATGAAGGTACACTTTATGCATGATTTATTCATTTACTGTATTTATCTGAACACTGAGCTTCTATTTAGCAGAGCAAAAAACACCCCCTACAAGGACAGAATATATTATGTGTTTTGTACTTCCAGTCCTGTTCTGTAATTACCTCGGTATTATAATTAGTTAGAACACGGCAATAAACAAGTAAACCTGTTATTCCATGGTAAAAATAACTAAGAGCTCTGATAACTGCATGGGGGGGCATTTATAATACAAACCTTTAAACATTATTCAGAGTTCAGAGTTTATTCAGAGTTTACCTCCACCTATGTATGTGCTTCTGTGCTTTCCCCTCCCTCTCCACAGCTCCGTGCTCTACGTGCCCACCCCCTGAATTTGTCCCAATTCATTAGCAGAGGAGAACGGCCTCCACTGTCCTTCTCTCCCTCCCAAGCCAGGAATACAGTGGAGAAACACAAACCAGTAATTAGCCCCATATCTCATTAAAGCTGGCTTGACTCCTCAACCTTTAGAACACTACAGTCTGACTACTTAAAATAGATGCAACCAGGACTGGAAAGTAGAGGGAGGGTGTGTGAGAGCAACTCAGAGAGGGAAGGAGGGACGGGTGGAGTGAGATGAAAGAAAACTGTGAGAGTGAGAGACAAGAGAATAAAAAAGAAACAGGGGAGTGAGACCAGATGGACAAAGTGATAGAAAGATAGAATGTGAAGGAGTTGGTGCGGGGGGTGGGGGGAACACCAGCCTTTCCGGAAGCTATTATTACATGGTTTAATGCAGTAGGTCATCAAAACCTTATAAAGATTTACACAACTTTCAGAGAGAGGGAGCGAGGGAGGCTTTCCCCTCGGGGATTTCTCAGTAATATCAAGAGGGGAAAAAAAGAAAGCAATATAGCGGCTTCTTTAATGGGAGTAATACACATTATCTTGGGAATATTTTTGATTCTTCTTCATTTTCTCACAGCATGCTATATAACTAACATTTTCATCAAACGTTGTAGGTGTTTTACATGCGGTTTCTCCTGTGCTTCGTTCACCGCGGCCTGTATTATGTATGTCATTTGTTCTGAAAATGAAATAGAAATAGTTGGAACAAAGAGCCCAGTCTGATCTAAATGCTCGGTGTTTCCGGTTCTTTCGCATCTATGTCTCTGCACCCTCATTGCAGCCGGGGAATGACTGTAATGGCAGTGTAGCGGCACTTTCTGCCTATATACAGTATAGTTGTGACATCACAACCGTACGAAGGCACAGTTTCTGAATACGGGCTGCACGCATTTATCTACGTTTTCGATACTTTTACAGTATTTATGTGGCGCCTCAACCTGAAAAAAAAGACAAGGAAATATCACTTTTTACAACATGTCACGTTTAAATCACTTAATGTTGGGGACAACTTAACATTCACAGTGAGTGGATCAGTTTCACCTCCTAAAATCCACAGTATACTGTAATGATGGAACTGTTAACTGTGAAATTAAAATTTGTGTCTTTCATTTGCACATTACTCAATTAGTTTCCACCTCACCTTAATGTGCAAGTACGATAAAAAAGCCTTTCTCCATGAATAGTCTGTGTTAAACAAAAGCCTGATCATGAAGGCTGTTTTAGCAAATTAAACTTTATGGGCTACTAATAGCCCTTTTATGGTTTGAATGTGTGCAAGAGGAAAGTCTCACCCAAAGTACTCGCATGTCTGGTTTCCAAACTGAACGTTGACACTGCTGCCGGCGCCAAGGTTTTCTCCCATTATGGTTACTTTGGTGCCCCCAGACTCTGGACCTCTGCTCGGGGACAGACCTGTGACTGTGGGAGTCTACACAACAGAGAGATGCAGAGAAAGAGAGGTTAAGAGGGGCTGTGAGAGCACAACAAAGGAAAGGACCAAAAGGCAGACGAAAAGATGGCTATTTTCTCAGGTAAAAAAGGGCATGCTGCACAGTTAACAGTTCTGCATCTTTTAGTCTGCCTTTTGGTCCTTTGCTTTGTTCTTTCATTCTGCTCCTTCCCTGCTCTGTGGTACCTCTTGAAACCTTCACGTAGTATCACAGATCCCCAGCAAATTACAGTTATTCATATTGCAAGGCCGATGGCAGTAGAGTGCAACACTGGTGGGAGAAAAGAGGATAAAACCAGGAGCTCTTAGATTCCCTGAGAGATCCTCCTCCTGTGTGTGTGTTTGTGTGTGTGTGTGTGTGTGTGTGTGTGTGTGTCTGAGTGAAGCTTTTTAAAGACAGTCTGAAAATAACTAGTGTTTACAGCTGCAGGCAGCTAGCCCGCCTTCACACAGACAAATGGAGAAATATCCAAGCAGACAGCCCGTCGTTCTGTGAAACACACGCGCATACTCAGGCACACACAAGTACACAGACAAGCACACACGCCTCTGTGTGCACAAACATAAAACAATTTAAAAACAACTAAATGCACTCAAGTGTCATTTACGCTGCCCTTTTGCCAAGTGTTAAAGTATTGCTGGCTGAAAGAGATGTGTCTTATAGTGAAAATTGAAGAACGCTTCTGTGAAGGTTTTTTTTTTTAAGGTGGCCTGCAATAAGAGTAAATTGCAAGTGGTGGCAATTCTAGTCTCTGATCAGTATTCTTCGAGGAATTCCACTGCTGTAGCAGCTGTAACATCGGCGAGAAAAAGCAGCCGAGCATTTACTACAGAGCCGAGATCATCAAAACTGTCAGCAGACTGACTTGTGACTTCCAGGATGCAGGCTAAAGCAGGTACCCTGAAAACAACAGTAGTAATTACCGACTGACTGTTAATTGTTAAGGGAGTGCTAATTGTGAAGGTGTGAGAGAGCGCAAATGGAAAAGTAGATTATCTGTTCGCTGCAGGCTGAGCAGACAGCAAACGACAGAGACGGGGAAATGTGTGCGTGAATGTGCAACGAGAATGGCGAGGAGATAATGTTTACCTGCCGGGTGCAGTGCTGCTTTTCATTTTAGCAAGTTGATTCTTCATTTGCCTTTTTTTCCCCTCTCTCTCTTATATATATATATATATATATATATATATATATATATATATATATATATATATATATATATATATATATATATGTGTATTAATTAAGCTTCATGATCCTATCTCAATAAAGGCAAACAGCATATACAGCCAGAGAGCTGCAGAGATCATTACTGAAAACCAGGTGCTGTTTATGGAGGAATGTTATTTCCCAAATAACAAGTAAGCATACTGTACACAGAGCTGCTTAATTACTCACAGATCGTTATTTGCCTGTGGCACATAAACAATTACTTTGCAAGAAGGTGCAAATCACTTTTAATTGAATTCATTTTATGTTTTGCATCACTTTAATGCGGCTCTTGCAGTTTGTCTCATTGGGACTACAGCACACTTTAGTAATGCACGTTATATTACATGAGGATACAGAGCAACGTGTAATGGCAGTCATACCACAAAGTTGTAGAGTTGCGAGGAGCGAGCCCTGAGCTCTGGTCTGCACTCTGCAACGCACAGCTGGACCGGACCTGGTCTACTGTCGGCAGGAGCTGCATCCATCTCACATACAATCCTACAAAAGACACACAATAATTCATTAAAGTCACTGTAGATAATAACAATGAAAAGCAATAACAAAAAACACAAGCTATTTGTAAGATTTCCGCTAGACTGTGGGGAGAACTCAATCTTTCTTTTTGGAAAAAATTAAAGTTATATGTTTAAATGCTTCAGCGAAGTTGAGAGAAAGTAATCAAAACACTTCTCAGCTTGATATCGATTTATCTTCCAATCTTCTTTTGTTGTCTCACTCATTTCATTACGGGACACATCCAGACATCGACCAGGACCCCCCCGCCCCCTTAGATGACAGTCTTTAAATGAAACCAGTGCTCCTCCTACCTTGGCACTCCAATACACCCAGCACTGAGCGAAGACAATTTCCCACCAACAACCTGGCCCCCCGACAGCGCTGGTGCTCTGCCAGCGTGGCACGTCTAATGTAAATCAGGCAGCGGGGATCAATACCGGCGCTGCAGGTGACTAGATCAAATTACATAATAAAATGAGGACATCTATTGATCAGCGGTGCCAGGGAGTAGTAAAGAACTAGACGCAATCACAGTGCGCAAAGAGATTATAGAATATGTGGCGCAGGCAGATGGCAGGGGCAGAAGAACAGCAGACGTGTTGTTTCTCCGGCGCTGATCATATGAATTACAACAAATGACTCGGAGAGCTTTGTCGGATGAAGTATGCGGACGAGAGTGGCTAAAGGAGGATTTACTCACCGACAGAAGTGATATTTTCTTCTCACAATGCCTCGGAGAAACAGAGACTCACTCGTTTCCCCATCTGAAGGCCTACTATACCGGTCCTTTGTGTTACGGCGTATTTATTATGGGAATAGGTTTGGCTTTTCAAAACTGCAAATCTTATCGTGTCCACCAAGAAGCCTGCTCATTCAGTATAAGCCCAGGGTTACTTTTAAACTGAATTCCTACTAATGAGGACTCAATATGGCTGCTATAAAAAATACAGCAGAGTAGCATCAGCTCTCAGAAAAATTTACTTTCTGACAGCTGGAAAACACAAAAGTTGAGACTTTTTCTTCAAAGCAGGAGTGGCTTTCATACACTCTTCTGAAGTAGCGACATAAAAGACACATAAATATGTATGCTTTTTCCCCCTTTTTTTTGTCCAGTGCAGGCCATCCTGGGGACCGAATTAAGAGTCAAAACAATCGGCAACGGTCAGATAAGGACATGCATATAATGAACCTACAGCCAACATGACACTGAAAGTCTCTGAATAAAAGTCCAGCTCAGAATATTATTACAAAGACTCAAACTCCATCCAAGTTAGACTAAAGGGGTTATAGGTTAGTTTTTTAATTTCGCTCAGTCTTTTTTTTTTTTTTTTTTTTACATGCCATTTAAATGAATTCCCTAGCTTGTCCCCAATTGGATTAAAGCGCTGTCAGATCAGTGCACTGCTGACAAATTGTCCCCTAAAGCCAAGTGGCACATAGTGAATTTTAATTACAACTGCCCAGTAAAGAGCTAGGAACCACAGACATACTGTAAGTCACCCACACTTCTTTTTCAAATACCACCAAACCTGGAAAAAATCCCAATTTAATTATCAAGTTCACCAGTAAGTTAAATAGCAACTATACAAGCACATGTATGTGTGTGACATGTGTAATGTAACAGCACCATAATACTGAAAGTGTGTAAGTTACAGCAATGGTGCAGTGTTAAGCTGTTCTCTTTCTGAGGGCAGAAGTAGGCCAAAGAAAGAATTAGGGTTAAAGGCTCCTCTGAGAGCCATGTCTGTGATAGCTTTTGTGTGTGTGTGTGTGTGTGTGTGAGAGCTTACGCGGGTACGCAAGTGTATGGGTGCCAGCTGTGCATCAGTGCGCAGCGATACATTTAAAACTTTACACTGTATTCCAACTGACTCCGAGTCCGTGGAAAAAGGAGACATTCATCCTAACTGAAATCAACTAGGTTGATTATTTCGGAGCATCTTTCAAAAATATTACTTCAACATTTTAATAGGAATATGTGATGTCTGTGGTACCGAATAATGAGTTCACAGAGGCCATGTTGTACTACACATATATCTTTATATATATTTGAGTTTGCACGGTGTAATTATTTAACCTATAGTAGCTGCATAATGAGTATTTTCTGTGCTAGCTATCCATCAAACACTAAAATACGATTAGATTTTTCATAAAGAATTGCATTTACTTCACTAATGACTCAATACCGAATCAGACCTAATCCAAATGGTTTAGGGTGAAGCATCCGCACAGCGTGTGTGCGTGTGTGTGTGTGTGTGTGTGTGTGTGTGTGTGTGTGTGTGTGTGTGTGTGTGTGTCCTTGCCTTTCCCTTGCAAGGTCTACATCTCCTGGGGAGGTTAAACAACCATAAGGCACTGGGTTTCTTACTCTACACACATCTGTGTGTCTAGCTAAGGGGGAGATGGGCAAGTTGTGAAGCATGGGCAACGTTTCATTAGTTCAGGGTGAACGGGACAGGCTTTAACGTGATGTATGCGCAGCATGGGACAATTAGAGAGGTAAACACAAGTAAACACACACAGCTGTTGTGGGATTGTTGCGGACTACATGCACTACAGAGAGAGAGAGAGAGAGAGAGAGAGAGAGAGAGAGAGAGAGAGAGAGAGAGAGAGAACTGGGCTAGTGTGCTGCAGGGGGAGAACAGCAATGTCAGGGCCAAGACTTTCTGGACCTGCTCCAGACTTCATTAAAGCAGAGATGAAGCAGAGGAAACAGCTTTTCATTAAAAAAACACACATATTTACCAGAGTTTGTTAGCTTTTACACTCCATACATAACATATCCAAACCCCAGTCTGAGTGTTAATGGCTGATTTAATGTATGTTTGTTATCTTATAGCTCTGTATCGGGGGATCGTTGTTTCCATGATGCTGTTTAATCAACCTAAAATAATAAAAAAACATAACAGCATTCTTTTGCAGCAGCAGAAAGCTAAGGCTTCTGTCTTTCACGTCATTATGTTAGGCGCTCACGATGCGCTTATCACAGTACGTGATGTCCGGTCCAAAACCACGAGACACCTTTACACTCAAAAACAAAAAAAATTTACAGAGTTCTAATAACTTCTGGAGAGTTAAGAAATATTTTGTTCATGTTTCTACATTTAGGAATCTTTTGTATCAAAATGTTGTAATGTAATTTCAATGCTTTTTTTAGTTATTGTGGTTTAGTGACTTCCATAACCTTTAAGCTTAGGTTGTACTGATTTTAGGGATATCAAGCATTTGAAGATACTCCAAGGAAATTACATCACAATAAGCAAAAATACCAATGCAGGAACCGGCAGACCATTTCTATTGCAGAGTTTAAAGGGTTAATACTTGTTTAAAAATGTCCATGCTGCATTGTTACCAATATATATGGCTTTCAGTTAACTTAAAAGAAGTCTTAAAAAAAAAAATCAGCATTAGTTGCATTGTGTGTAGTTTTCAATCAGCATGTGACTAAGTTTTAAAATAACGTGCTTGTGCTCGTCTCGTTCGTGTGACTTACTGTTCAGCGATGATGTAGCCTTCCTCTACAGGGGTACACCTCACCCCTGCCACCTCCACGTTTTCAACCATGTCCGAGAAGGCCAGACCAAGGTTCATGCCATGGATGGTCACCCGTGTGCCTCCCTCCGGAGGTCCGGCCACTGGAGTCACCTACAGGGAATACGGTAAAAAAAGCCAAAGTCAGCGAGAAAGGTTTGAGGATGCTTTTGGTGAAAAATGGAAAGATGTTTTCCCTTCATTTCTGGACCCATCTTGAAATCGTAAATGGGCCCAGGTTTCCACGGATGCTCAAGGCTAAATATGCTCTTACGGTCCAGGTGGCTGTAAAAGCAATTAAGTGCACTCCCCATGTCTGCATCCACAGAACAACATGCCGTGAGTCATTGTGCCGAGAGCATGCTCTAATCACAACAGTAGCTAATGGCACGCGTCTTGTAGCTCTTCCTGTCTAAATATGGCATCAGACACACAGACACACACACACACACACACACACACACACACACACACACACACACACACACACACACACACTTTTAAACTACTTTTTCTGTAACAACTCTTTCCTTTAGAACAGAGATCTTCAACATGGGGTGCTCAGAGTTACTACAGGTGGGGGCGCCAACTTATTGTTTAATATGTATCTTTAATAAAAGAATTTCAAATATGGCTGATAATATCAATGAACATGAATCCAGCACATTATTAGCAAAGATGTATCGGCATATTCCTGAAAAATAACACAATATTGATGACAGCCTACAGGTAAAGTAACCACTATAGCCTTCCACATGTATGAATGTTTAACATTAAAACATGATGTGTACAATATATATGATTATCCACCCATCCATTTTCATCCAATTTTAAACACAAGGGGGTCCGTGCTCCATCACTCTTTCAGCTAAGGGGTCCTCTTCGGCTTAAAAAACATCGAAGGCCCCTGCTTTAGAATATATATATATAAAATGGTAAATCCGATAAAATCACACCTTAAAAAAATGTGATGGATTGTTAACATTCTGGTTAGGCGCCTGCTCAGAATCTATTATTTTGTCGCATGGATGATAAATCTAACACGGGGCCATATTAATGCTTAGTTCAGATCACCTACTCATAAAAGACAATATGGCTGCCCAGCATGCCCTTGGCACAGGGTGGCAGACAGCCTTCTGTGCTGCAGAGCCCTGTTGAGGCTCCGACCTGGCCATCATCCAGCCCTCTAAACAAGAGGGGAGAAGGAGGAGGAGGAGGAAAAAAAAAAAAAAAAAAATGAGTATGAGTAGGGAGCGAGAGAAAAAAAGAGGAAGGAGATAAAGAAAATCCAAGAGAGTGGACAATAGTGTTTTGGTGGACAGAGAAGTAAAAGTAGAGATAAAGGAGACTAAGAAAGAGGAGGGCAGTGGGGAGGAGATGACGGTCCCTTTGCTGTGTGGAGCTGCGAGTGCTATGTAAACAATCAATATGCTATTACTGGCCATGCAAGCAGAAAGACAAAAAACCAAGAGTCAGTTGGGCCGCTTACTGAGCCGCAAAGCGCCACGTGACGGCGACCCTTGGAGTGCTGTTGTACACCCCCCCCCACCCCCCACCCAACACCCACTAGGGCATTGCGGCTTCCCTTTGGGACGGCGGCTTTGTAATCTAGATTCAGTGGACATTAATTGCTCTGGATGTAAAGTAAGTGTGTCACTGCACCGCCTGAGGGGTCTGAATACATGAATCTTTTAGCACTGCTTGGGCATGCAGGGTATTGGGGAGGAGGGGGGGACATAATGGCTAAATATATCCATGTCAGGAGATGGCAGCAGCTATTCGAGTAGACTTAGTGATGGTTACATAAGCAATGTAGGGGCCTGAGAGAGAAGAGAGAGAGGGAGGGGAGAGGGAGCATAGGAGACTGAGAGAGAGAGAGAGGGAGGGGAGAGAGGGATTAGGAGACAGAAAGACAGAGAGGGAGAGAGAATGAGGGAGGGGAGAGAGGGCATAGGAGACAGAGAGAGAGAGAGGGAGGGGAGCGAGGGCTTAGGAGACAGAGAGAGAGAGCGAGAGGAACAAGGGCATAGGAGACTGTGTGTGTGTGAGAGAGAGAGAGAGAGAGAGAGAGAGAAGCAAAAATTTGAGAGTAGAGAAAAGAGACTGGAAGAAAGAAGAGGGCAGAGAAAATGGGATGAGCAGCAGAGGGAATGTGGATGCCACTCTGTTCAGTCCTATCAGCCGTGATGGCTGACAGGTGAGCCAGGGATGGTGACAGGACAGCAGTGCTGTATCACAGATGGGCATGCTAAAAGCTTGGGAGACCTCCTCCTTCTACCCTTGGGGCTGAAATGGAGCCCTTCCCACGGTGGACCAAGCACAGGAAGACAGTCTAATCCATGCATGAAACCCATCTGACTGAGCTCCCCATTGGCAGACAGTCGGAGTCTTGATTCATCAGCGGATCGTAGAAAAACCACCGCCACTTTAAAGACTCACGCTGCCACCGATGTCTCCGGGCTGGGAGGAGTGAGAGAAGTGCTGCTCTTTGTCTCCGTGTCGTCTGTATTTCTTACACAAACAAAGGAACTAAATCTTAAAAAAAGGAGCCTCCTTGTACATGAGGCTGTGGTAAACCAGATCCTAATGACCTTTTTTAGAACAGATGAAGCTCAGTGCAGTCATGTACTGAAGATAATCTTTAGAAGGGTGGAGTTTGTCTTTATATTTCAACAGCCTCTTCTCTGTTCTTTCTGTTGCTTTCTGTCTCTCATCACGCTGTCTTCCTCAGGCTAGTTGACACATCCTCCCCCTCTAAGCACCGTCAACGGTGCTCGTTTGTCTTAACATACAGACTTTTTAGAGGGAAGAGGAAGAGGAAGCCTCATTGGACATGCATGCACACCCTGCTGCCCTTTTACTCCCCCTTATTCCCACCCAGTGCTGCCATGCCATGCTCCCTGTGTAATCCTTTTAGGAGCAGTGCTGCTGCCCGCCTGGCATAGTCACACTGTCAATAGAGGGTAATTCCTAACAAACAGCCAGTCAGCTTGCACATCGCACTATCCCGCTCCCACTCTTGCGCTTTTTGTAGCATAATCTATTTTTTCCAGCTTAAGGGGATCAGAGCATTGGCCACTTCCCGCCACTACTTCCTTAGACATTCTGCAGGGTTTTGGCATCAACCATAGAAAGACTAAAGAGGGGTATGATGACCTAAATTGTGAAGCAGGGCATAATAACGTGTCTCCTTTGAGGAGATAATCTACTAGTTTGAGAAAATGGAAAAAACTGCGGAGACAGAGAGAAATGGCCTTTCGATGTGAGCAGCCTGGGGATGTCTGTCAGTATGGTGTTGACTTATTCAGCTGAAGTAATGGTGGGGAAAGATGTTCTGATGCAGCAAAGGCTAAACTCAATACATACAGCAGAGAGCAATACACCTTTGGGCTATGCAAGCCTGGCGTGTCACTGTAACAACAGTAGCTGACCGAGCCGAATGGCACAGGACAACTCGGAGCTAATAATGTTTTATTGTATTAAAATGTACAATTTCAGCATTTTTACTGTATATTTTTTTTTATGACCAACCTTCAATATAAACATTTATTACAACTGAATCCTTGAAGCTCTACGATGTGGATTCCATTCTGTTCTAAATGAATTAGCCCTTGATAGAATTTAAAAAGGAGCTTGCAGCTAATCTCTTTGTCTTTGGACTCTGCTCAGGCTAATTCCGAGCATGTCACATTTAATTGTGAGTAGCATTTAACGGGCATGATAAAACCCCACTGATCACTTGTTCCCTAACAAACTACATCCTAAATACTTTATGGGGCCTTAAATGTCTTGTAGTCAGCCAAGAGATACGGAGCGTGATGAAAAGGAGTTTTTAGTGCGTAAAGAGGAGAAAAGAAGAGACAGAATGATGGGATAACAGGTGTATTTGTGGATGACGGAGCTTTCCTCAGTGAGTATACTGATGCTGTGTGTTTAAACCGACTACTTTTACTTATCTTGTGTAGATGTGTGCTAGCATTATACTACATGTTGTCTGGCTAAAGACTCACTTTACTGTCCAACATGTTTTTCCTCCTACTGACTGGTTTAATGAAGGGTAGCACGCAGTACAGCAACTCTCTTAGGGTTACAGCGGTGAGGAGAGTTCAGTTGTACTATGATACTGACTGACAGGCCCACAATCCCTCTGGTGGCCAAATATCAACAATAAGCTTGCATAGACCCTGTGAGGGAGAAAGAAAGAGAGGAATTCAGAAATTTTTTTCTATCCTAAGGCAACAGCGATATGTTTATATTCGCTGTCACTAGGACGCAGGGAAGCATCTTTGCTACACTGTAAACTCGTACAGAAGCCATGGCCAAAGCCTATTGAGGAGATGCCTTTCATATGCCCATCCAACTCCCAGCTTCAATTGATGTCGTTCCCTTTGCTGTTAGCAGGGGCTTACATCTCTTCAATATTAATGGCCCAGGGTGGGAGGCACCATGGCACTTAATAGAAACATTAATTATTCACAAGGCCTATCTTGTGGTAGGCACATCTACTAATGTGCTAGTATGTATACAAATCAGCTCATGATGGGGGCTTTGGTGCATACATTAAAAACCAAATTATTTAATAAATTCAGCCCACCAGGGGATGTCTGCTTGTTAAAGAAACTGTAATCACCGAGAGACGAAAGGGGGGGGCGGGGCAGAAACGAACGCCGCCTTTATCGGCAGTAACCTGGAGGAATACCGGCGTGTCTGTGTGAAGTATGCGCTCATGCGCATCGTCTAAATTAATGCGGAGTTGGTTTTGCCACCTACAGTTGTAAACAGACATGAGTTCAGACAGCCCACAGGGGCTCTATTTCCCCCTCCCCCCATCGTTCTTGCCACCTTTCCTCGGTTCAGTTCCCCTGCTCCGTCCTTTGTTCTCTGTTGCCTCTCTTCACCATACTCAAACCCTTCAAACTCTCCTTGCTCTCCTTTGCTCATTCACAATTGTAACTTTATCCATCTCCTGAACGTAAAGGTAAAGACTCACCCTGCAACACTCTGAATCTGTGATTTATCACGAGTCAGTCAGGCATTACTTTACTATATTTCTGTTTAAATAACTTTTTTGGAATACCCTCTTTTCTCAGAATGCCTAACGACAGCTCCCCCGCGAACTTAAACTTGTTGCATCGATCCTTGGCATACACTCTGTATGTATTGGAAAGCACTTTGGCAATATGTTTTTTCCACTCAAGGCGCCATCTCGGAAGCTCAGAATATAACGCCTTGCAGCTGCTGTAGATGGACAAATGGTTTGTCTTTGCCTTCATTATATGATGGATTTCTGCCTGACTATTGACCACAAGCAAGTCTGTAAGACCTTATTCTGACAAAAACCCACACATGAACCTGATGTTCTCTGTTGATATTCCAGATAGCTCTTCTGGAAATATCTCAAGCTGGTATCTTGTCAGCTAAAACAGGCCAGGAGTAATCATCGATAAACTACTGAATAACAGAAGGATCCAATAATTTAACGTATACCGTACCTATAGCTGCTTGATGTTTGACAGTACTCTTCCTCATATTGTTCATTTCATACTTCTGCTTTGCAATTTTCCACACCGGCACCATCACATACTCTCCCTCCCAGTGTTAAAAGTTTAAAGCTTTTTCTGAATATCGGGTAAATCGTCCATTTTTTCCCCGCTTTTAATGCTTGCAGAGTAACCGATTAAGTTCTGGGCCTTGGTAATCATATACTGTGATCATAACACTGATGAAAACACAGAGGGGGATGAGGTATGTCCCACTGAATGGCAATGAGCATGTGCCACAGAATGACAGACTCAAAGAATAATGGAGTTACACGAGAGCATAATGTAATTCGCCAGGATGAGTCGGAGATAGTGATTCACAGAGACACACACTGGGAGGGAAGAAGATCCAGAGAGAGAGAGAGAGAGAGAGAGAGAGGAATACAGACAGATAGAAACAGGGAGAGTGATAGTTGGGATGGCTTTCTTCTTTTTCTGTCTTATCTGCATACAGTATAGCAAATCAATTAACCAAGTGGTTAACTTCACTTTTTAATCGGCTGGAGTTAGATGTGAATATGCGGCAGAGGAATGAGAGGCCAAATGAATCAATGTGGAGGTAGAGGGGTCTGCTGGGTTAACCACAATGCACTGGTGCATTACCAGGCCTAATTAAATAGTATGTCCCTTCTGACAGCAAACCCACCAACGGGGATGAGAATTTGGCCAGAGCAAGCAAAGGCCTACTTATGGGAAAACAAATAAGCGCTTCCAGGTCATGGCCCTGACATTGCTGAGGTGGAGGGGCATCCAAACATGGGCTTGGTTGGTTGCAATGTCTGAGAAGACTCAGCGAGTGCGAGGAAAAACAAACAGAGAACCACACATACAACCCCTTGTTGTCTTTATGAACAGTAACATAAGTAAGATATAACTGTTAGATAGCTACAATAGGAATAGCTACTTACTTAGTAAGTAGTTTTGTGTTTCTTTTGTTTGTGTGGTTCTTTTATATGGTTCCCTTTTTAACTTTGGTGCCAAAGTTACTTTCAAAGAGCTGGAATAACCTTGTGAGAAGACAAAATACATTAAAATATATGAGGAGGCATCTGCGCATACTGCACAAAGAGAAGGCAGATGTCAAAGAGACAGACCTGTAAGGCTGAATATCTCTGGCCCTGTGTGTGTGTGCGTGCGTGTGTGTGTGTGTGTGTGTGTGTGTGTGTGTGTGTGTGTGTGGCGTGTGTGTGTGTCTCAGAGCCCCTGGGTAAACCCTGAAGGTGAAAAGAACTCTCACATGAATGTGCATCTGTGAGCATAACCCATACAGCCATACAGGCAAATACACAATCATACACATAAACAAAGTGGAGCATATGCTGTTTGTGCTCTTGATCAAAAACAAACAACAAATGCTCTCAGAAAAAGACATACAAGACGACGAGACAGGAAGACACCCGACACCGTACATTGACACATCTGCAGGCATTAGTTGAACACAGCACTCTGAGAAGCTTCTTCAAGGCGTATTCCCATTCTTCCTGGGTCCAGAGGAAAACAGAGCACAGTGGCATAGCTGTTCAAAACCTCTCAAAGCAAATCAGACGTTTCATTGTCAAAAGAGTCTTACCCATCTCTTAACAAGACATTTTGTATAGCTGTTTCACAAAATTGAGCATGCCAGTATCAAGTGTAATCTAGGGTTTACTGCTGTTGTAATTATGACGTGCTTTAAATAATACAAAGGAAGTCTTTAGCTAAGTAATAGCATCCCCACTGTCACCAATGACAATGTCTAATCAAGCTGTTACAAGTAGGGGTGGGAATCACAGGGAACCTCTGTTAGAAACCAACACAATTCTGCAGCACAACTTTTTCAGTCTGTGAATTAAAATGACAATTGCAGAGCAACTATGGGTCCTAGCTTTGGACTTGAACTGTGCCTGGGGCATCTGTTATTTTCCTCAAACTGCTGTCCGCCATCCCGCTGAAAACCTCTTTCTCTTCGGTTAACTTATGTCCAAGTTTCCCTCATTCACGTGTTGAGCGCCACCTCGAGGAACCATGAAGTAGTGACGCTGGGAGCAGGGAAATCTATTCAGAATGCCTCATTTTATTTATTAAAATGTCGATATTTGGCAGCAGCGTATCGATTCTCGTATAGCACAAAAGACAGCTATATATTACTGTGTCAATATTTTTGTCCCGCCCCTAGTTACAACCTGTCATAGCTGTTAGCTTTTGAATTGCAAGTAAAGTCCTACAATGATCCTCTACAACGAGATGCAGCGACGTGGTAGCTGATTATTGCACATTGATTGGATGTGTGTGGGCAGGAAGGACAGACAGACAGACAGAGGATTATGGGTACTGACCTCAGTGATGCGTGGGTTGGTGCACTTGACATTCTTACTGGACAGGTTTAGCCAGCGGGTGGTGTAAGGATTGATGGGAGGGCAGTGGTGCAGCAGGGTACACCTTCCCTCTGCACTGCACCAGCCGCACTGGAACTTCCTCTCTGCCTTCAGACATGTGCCACAGCTGTCCCGCTGGGCTGCACACTTGTACAGGTGCACTGTGGGACACGGGAGGCAAGACGGATATACAGTGAACACACAACAACTGAGAAACCTACAGTTCTCTTTGGAATGTATTTTTTTTATTTAGAGAAAAGAGACAGCTGGTCTGCTGTGAGTGAAATATCCCGCTAGGCTATCTGTTCTTCGTTTCTATCTCCAATAACACATTTTTTATTTTTATATACCCACACTATACTTGAATGCAGAGAGAGATTAGGAAAAAAATGAAGGGCGTTTGATTTATCCATCTTCATCCTGCTTGCCAGCACATGTTGACAACAGCATCTCATGCTCTTACCTTGGATATTCTCCGGGTTATCGATAATGAAGTTGCCGTTCCACACCACCGAGAAATCCACAGGCAGCTCACTGATTTTCATTCCCTCGTACAGATACTAGAGGCCGAGGATGGCGAGAAAGAGAGATGGGGGGGAGGGGGGAGGTGGAAGAACAGAGACAAAAAGAGAGGAGGATTTCAATGGGCGGTTTGGGAATTTAAATTCCCACGAGCCCTTGTAGATGCAGCACTATGTCCTTCCAAAGTTACCCCCAAGTTTCGTCATCTCATCATCAGAGCTGACAAAGTGAGAAGCCACGAGGAATCGGACAGCTGAGCAGAAGCTTGAGCTTCCCTTCTGGCCTTTGGATATGCTGTCCTTAACTGCCTCATATGCCCTTAATTCCAGCCTGACTTTCATTTTGCAAGTGTGTGTATTTGTGTGTGTGTGTGTGTGTGTGTGTGTGTGGGCGAGAGAGATAGTGAGACTGAGGGTGGAGAGTTAAGTGTGTATGTGTGTGCTTCCTCTGGGAATATACTGCAGAAGTCAGTTTGTGCTTGACTCCAGGGCTGAGCCACGCTGCAGTCTTCTCCAGTGTAATTACCGAGGCTGCATCTACTGTGTCTCCGCTAACTAAATAACATACACACACACACACACACACACACACACACACACACACACACACACACACACACACACACACACACACACACACACAAACTGTGGCAATGTGGTATGGCACTCGCCTTCTACAGAAAGCAATACAACCCAACCATAATTACCAATGTGCGGTATATTTTTTCTGCATATAGAATGTACAATGTGTACTCAAATAACAAAATTAAAAAAACACACCGTTACGATATCAGTCTTGGTCTTTCAGGAAGTTATGCGGTTGGTTTTGGTGGGGGTCAGAACTGTTATGACACATGACACATGAGTGGGCATGTTGGTGTGAAGCTGATTTAACCCAGCCCGAGCAGCGGGTGGGGAAGGATTCATTGAGAGAGCAACCATCTTCAGACGTGGCTGGGTGAGTCAGTTTAACACAGCACAACCCCTCTCAGGTAGAAAAGTACACACTCATCCAGGCCAGTTTAGGTCTCACTCTCACGTTAAATGCATCACGCAGGGAGAGGAGACCATCCTGTTAATGTTACGTGCTACGTTAGCTTTTAGTAGCTGTGATTCTTTGTTATACCAGGCCAGGTTAGCTTAGCCTTGTAACGCGCACACGCAAACAAATCAGGCATCACCAGTTGCACCTCATCTGGCACAATGTGGGCAGGCGTCCCTCCCCCCCCGACTTACCGAGCTGTTCTGGCACTGCACGCTGGAGCTGTTGAAGCGGAGGGCGGTGACTCTGTGGCTGACACCCTGGATGTGGAGGATGCACTCGTAGCCTCGCTGGCCAGACTGAGGCTGGGGCAGGTTCCTGGCCTTCAGGGTGATAGGCTTCACCTCCCCCGCTGGGATCAGAATCTCCTCAGAGCGCACCAGCTGTGGACAGTCCTGGAGGACAGGGCAGGAAGTGTTAAGGCGAAACTCACGAGCAGCACAACTCCTTTCACACACGTGAAGAATGTTGAAGAGACTTTGATGACTTACACAGGAGCATTTAATGAACACTCCACTGAGGAGACAATTAAGCAGGCAGAACAGTTTAACCACAGTGTGTTATTGGGCCGTCCTAACTCTCTCAAGTTCCTGTCCTACTGAAGGTGTATTTAAACTCATGCTGGAGGCGTTACGTTACGTTTAGCAGAACTTTTGAGGGAAGTAAAGTTATTTTAGGCGCGTAAAAAATAGATGCTTAAGCCTAGTTCAGCCTCTCCCTCTCTCTGGGTAGTAGGCAATAGTGTTGCTTGCCCACCGACCTCCAAAAGGAGACAGTCCGGAATCAAAACATTCCCTTATCATACAGCTGTCTACACTCCTTGAATCTGCATAGAGACAAACAGAATTATACACGAACAGATTTGGTTATTAGAGATAAGTTATAAAGATTATTCTCGTCCCCTGACCACGGTGTTTCTGGAAATTCCTCCACAGGAAGCATACAGTAGCCAGTGCCAATGAAAAAATTAAATGGTGTTTTTTTGGGTGTTTAGGTGAGTAGGAAGTGTGATGAGGGCAGCTGAAATGGAAATGCATTGAAAGAATTTCAAAGTGACTTCTGTGACCTAGGAGAGCTCTGAGCTGAAGTCGGAGCGTTGAATAACTCATTATCAAGAGTGGAATTTTGAAACTGCTCGGTTGGTGAAGATAATGATTCAAATTAGTGCTTAACATACAAGGCAGCAATTTTGAGGTCAACTCTGTTATCAAAATGATGTGAAAGCAACATTTGCACCAAGACAAACTATCACAGCAGCAACACACACTGAAGTTTTGGTCTTGGTGGCCTTTAGCCTTTCACTTCCATAAATCTTGAGCCGTCTCTGATCTTAGACATGACGTCGTATACTGATCCCGTACCTTTCAAACACTATTGCTATATGATGTTGGTGCTTGTAGACAGAGCGAGGCTGGCCTTTACAATAGTGACATATAGTAAAGCATCTGATTTAATTAATAAAGTTGTGTGCGAGTTCCACTGCAAATATGTATCGATTAAAAAGGCTTAAGGAGTGATCCCTTCTGTGATGTTCCACATGTCCTGTAACTTAACATCCAAAGAAGCAATAAACACATTTTGTTGTCCTTTAGTACAAGCAAATGAGTCTATGGAAGTAAAATAAAAAACACACATAACAGCCCGCCAAGCAAATACCCAAGAACTATCCATTTGCAGAGCCAGAGACACATGGAAAGCAACATACACGGACAGGCATAATTCAAGCACTTTGTATCTAGCGCACATGATTGATTAGGTCAGAGTGATCCTGTGTCATTGTTAAGACACGCTAAGCTCAATAACTCCAGAGATAATAGAGTGTTAATTGCCACTGCAAAGAACAAGAGCCCCGAATGAGAAACGCCAATTCGGAAATAGAAGAGCTTAGATGGCTGTCTTTCTGAAGACATGCCCCGAGGCCGACGCAGAGCTGGAACACAGAGCAGGATGCAGGCAGAAGGAAACCGAGAAAGAGGGATAGTGCAGGAGAGAGGAAGAGAGAGAAAGATGTGCTAGCAAAGCTTGCTTATATGCATGTGTGCGCTTGTGGACGTGTGTGTTCCACCAACCTCTGAGGCGTTGACTCGTCCCTCCTGGAAGGAACAGCTGGAGGGGTCATGGGTACACAAGTTGCGGTACTTGCACCAGTGGCAGCGGAAGGCACTGTTCACACATGACAGACACCTGCATGGACACACACACACACACACACACACACACACACACACACACACACGTAGGAAGAGAGTGAAAAAAGCAGCACAGTCAAGGAAAGTGGGGGAAGTGCCACAGAGGAAATGAGTTCAGATCCCAAGTGGGCACCTGCTGTTGTTGTGCCCTTGTGGTTGGCACAGTACCTAATATCTGCTGGGCCAAGTTCTCTCTGCATATATTTTCCATTGCCATATATTCATACTGCGTGTCATGTGTGAACGGTAGGCTCCATATTAGCTCTCGTAGCCAGAATCAGATGGAGGAAGAGAGACAGCGAGCACGGAGGAACGTTGAGTAATGAGGACAAATAAGACATTGGCGCAGCTTGATCCTGCAATTACCATTAGCCCAGCATTGTTGGAGTGTTGCTGTAATTACCAGCTGTTATGTGTGTGTGTGTTAGCATTTTTGCATGTACAATATGTAAGTGTGTATGTGTCACTATAGGGGTCATACTGTACTGCCAGCGGTGGAAGAAGTATTCACGTCCCTTACTACAGTAAAAGCATCAATACCATAATGCAATTACAAGTAAAAATCCTGCATTCACGCCTAAGTATTATTACTAGCAAGTGACCTAAGAATACTACTTCAGTATATGTGAGTAAATTACTGTGTACTGGTTACATGGACAAATAGATGGTAGGATGAGCAAATGCTAATTGACTAGTTGTCAACTATTAAATTAATGGCTAACTATTTTGATAGTCGTTTAATCGGTTTGAGACAAAGTTCTCTGATTCCAGCTTCTTAAATGTGAATATTTTCTAGTTTCTTCACTCACTGGACAAAATAAGACGTCCTCGGACGTCATCTCTGGCTTTTGGTTAGGGATGTACCGACAGCATTTACCGTTTTTTAGATCAAGTACAAGCACAAGTACTTATATTTGGGTACTTGCCAATACCGAGTACTGATATGAGCACTTAATAATCCCTCTGGGGTCCGAGGGTGTTTTTAGACACACAGATCTCTGATATTGTTGTCAATTAGAACAAAGCAGTATTTTCAAAGTCCCATGCCTTTTTTCTAGTCAAAGCTCAGTGCCTGGCCCTGGACATTACCCCGGGCTAGTGTCAATAAAAAAAATACATCCTAAAATTCCTAATATCAAAGTACTGAGTGAAGTTTAGAAAGAATGAGGAACGCCAAGCCTGATGACTTCATTCACGTGCATATTAAGTAGCCATGTGGATTTACCGCTCCAGCGGAGAGGATGGTTTGTTTACACCAGCGGCAGTTCACAAGATTTTGTCCAAATGTAAAGACTTGTGGCAAACTATAACAGTTAAAACAGTTAGACTACACACCGAGAGCTTTCGTTACAGCCTGTTTGTGAAAAAAAATTGCAGAGTAGCACTGTGGTTGTTAAAACAGCGCTGTGTAGAAACCGCACGCAGACAGAGCAGATTGAAATATCGCTTTTTTTTCACGTTTATGCCCGTTAAGCTGATGAGAGACATTGGGCTAACGTCGCTACTCCAAACATCAGTGGTGAAGTTTATGGCCGACAGGCTGCTGATGTGCTTTTTCACAAAGCAGCTTTGGAAACACGGTTTCTGTGATGTGGTGACGGCTGGGAACCTCTCGGCTCCAGTACGCTGAGAAGACGTCGAACCCCAGTATTATTAACGACTGACAATGGCCAGTCGGCAAGCGCAATCATGCATTGGGCAAGAGCCTAGATTTTTTTTTACAGCCAAAAATCTCCAAACGGCTGGCATTGCTCCTCTTCTGTCGCCTATGCCGGCATGACGGAGGTATAGGCGATTAATCGAGAAAACAACCGACAGACTAATCGACAATGAAAATAATCGTTAGTTGCAGCCCTAAACGCAGGCATGGACAAGAAAAACGGGAAGGAGTCAGTAACTGCCTGAGGCTACAATACGTCATTATCTCTCTATGTTGCCATAGCAAAGGCTCTCAATTGATCGTGATGGCATTTACTATACTATGTATTCATGGGCAGTTGAGAGCGTATTGTAGCTCTCCCTCTCTCTTTCTCTCTCTCTCTCTGAAATAAGGTTGAGTTATGCATACTTGCTTATTGTGAAGTTTTCATCACTGCAAAAGCATGGGAGGGATTCAGAAGATTCAGAAGAATAGGGCTGATTCACCTTCTGGCAAATAGAGTGTACAGTGTGTGTGTGTGTGTGTGTGTGTGTGTGTGTGTGTGTGTGTGTGTGTGTGTGTGTAAGAGGGAGAGAAAGAGAGCACGAGTTGGCATCAAAGCGTGCAAGGGAGAGCGTATGGCCTTTTCAAGAGTATGCATCTTTCTTTGTGTGTGTGCGCGTGTGTGTGTGTGTGTGTGTGGAGTGAGAGATGCAGAATAACAAAGGACACAGTGGCTACAACATTTTGTGTTAATGTCGAGGGGATGGCGAAAGGGTGATAATGTGACACGCTACGATTCCTGCACCCCTGCTAGCGTCACCGCTGTGATATCCCTTCTCTCCATTCAGTGATTCTCCCAAGTCGGCAAGGACTTTGGATCGAGCACAAAAAAAGAATCTGCCACACTGGAATGAAGCGAGCAATTGCAAAGGCACCGCCGACACTGAGATCTCCAATCCAGGGATTCAATTCAACATCACTCAATCAGGGACAGACATGGCATGAAAAGGAGCATGAAATCCCTACTTTAGACCTGTTAGGCAGAAAGCTGCGTGTTTTGTACCGCAGCGCGTCTGAGAAGAAGGCTTCATTAGCTCAACAGCACAGACACTTCCTGTTACGGTGCTCAGGGAGCAGTCAGCTATCAGATTACATTAGTCTTTACAGCGGATATTTTTAGGGGGACTGGGGCCGGCTAAGGTTTAGGACAAATTGTAACTAATTCCCAGAGCATTGATCCGGTGGTTTATGGGCAGCAGGTCTGGGGCACTGTTTTTGTAAATGAAAAGAGAATGAATTGGCTCTGAGACAGATACTCACAGTTGGTGGACGCTGCAGTTGTAGAATTTGACCTCTGTGCTGATAAGCATCTGACCAGTCTCCTTAGAGTTAAGCCTCAGCTCGACGCCTGACCAATCTGGAAAGGAGGAAAGGAGGAGGAGATCGGCATTTATTGTATGCACTATTTTGCATAGTTGTAAACAGCGGACATCACAAATGTATAGGATCTCTATAAAGGTAGCATTTCTTGCATGGTATTGTATATATGCAAGCCAAATTAAAAGAAACATTTCCTGTGAATATATATTTACATACAATTTGCAAATTTCAAATCACAGCAAAATGCAGGAAAATAACATGTAATCCAGCAAAATGGCTCTGTACATATTGCCGGATTACATATTGCATTATTTTCCTGCATTTTGCTGGACAAAGTTCTGGCTGAGCTTCTGTTCTCTGTAAAAACAGCCTCTTATCCCTCCCCACGAGAATACAGACTCCATAAATATGTGTGCGCGCGTGTGTGTGTGTGTGTGTGTGTGTGTGTGCGCGAGCGCACACGTGTGTATTTCAGATGACATTCAGTGTGTAGGAGGCTTGAATGACCCTCCGTGCCCCGTTCTTTCCACAGCACCTGTTGGGAATCAGGCTCTGTTTCACACCAGTCTGTGTAGCAGGCGGGCTCGGCTCATAGCTTACTTCTCTTCTACCATTTCACATTTGTCTCATAGGATCTGGCGAACAAAATGGTACAGAGTTCCTGTCCACACAAAACCTCCACTAGGACTTTTTTTTTTTGTCTAATAGTAGGAGAAGGGTGCCAGCTATTTCCTTTTATTTCAAGCTCAACATCAGTCCTCTGTCCTCACCATTTTATACTAAACCTCCTTTCACCTTCCGCTCTGTTGCTCTTCGTTTAATTTCTCCTTTATTTTCCCTTCTTCTCCACCTTCTATATCTTATCTAATTGTCTCCTCTCCTCTCTTCTCCACTACTCTCCTCAGGTCATTGCCACGGCACGATCGATGTTGATGTGCAACAGATAGAAAGGCTTGCTCGGGGACAGGAGATGGAGGAGGATACTGGGGAGGTCAGGAGGAAGTGGCCTCAGGGGAATGCATGCGGAGAAAAACAAAATGGAGGTATAAACAGCCGGGGGAGGCGACGAAAGAGGAGGGAGGAACGGGGGAAGGTGGTCAAATAGAGGAATGGGAGGATGGATGGAAAGCTAGATGGATGGAGGAAGGGCTTACCGGGGGGGTGGGAAGAGAGATTGGCTGACATTTACCTAGGGGAGAACATTCATATTAGTGCCTGATGCACCACTCCCCATGGGAGCTCTGGGCAAACAGGGCTGTCATTTACTCACAGGGAGGAGGATTACCAAACCCCCCAAAACACACAGTCATTTCCACACACCGCACATAATATATTATTCAGGGTGTTTGCTTTTGCCGCCCTGCAGCCATCTTGGCTGGCAAACAACAGGTATTTATCGTCAAAAAACAGGTGTTAGTATTCATAATCATATATATGTTTGCAAATAAATGGACACCAGATCCACTATGGTTTATTGATGGCAATACACTGGAGGAATTCCTGAAAGGTCTTTTTTTATTTTATTTCTATGAATAGTATATTAGATGTGATTAGCATATGCTTATTCCTATGTTTAATTTAGTTTATTTGCACAAAGGCCATACAATATATTAAAAACAAACAAGCAATTTTAGCGCAGGAGAGGAAAGATGCCTAAAAAGTTTATTCAGAGTCCTCCCCTTATACAAAAGAGAAAAGAAAAAAGCACCTTAAACATAATTCCTCAAAAAAAAAAAAAAAAAAGTAAACCAACAAACTGAAAAAAAAAAGAATCATTGTACAATCAACAGAATTATCCCAACATAAGGTTTAAGATGAAATAAGAAACATCTTTAACTGTGACCTAAAGGATGTGTTTAGATTGTTCTAACTATACATAGGCTGTGAGATGACATTAAAACGGCTGACTTTTTAAAAATTATTTTTGGGGCATTTTTAGGCCTTTATTTTTCATAGGACAGATGAAGACATGAAAGGGGAGAGAGAGAGGGGGGAACGACATGCATCAAAAGGGCCGCAGGTCGGAGTCAAACCCTGCGGCCGCTGCATCGAGGAGTAAATCTCTATATATGTGCGCCTGCTCTACCCACTGTACCAACCCGGCCACTGAGCTGACCTTTTAAACAATACAACGAATTGCTGTAATGAATTATAATAATTATTTATTTTCTGTTAGTTCTTTGTGTGTTCATCAGGTATCACGGTATTACTTTTCTCAGAAGCAAACGGCAGACCAGCTCCCTGTGCCTTGGCTGTGCTAAGACACTAATCCATCACATCAACTCCCCCCAGCCCCCGTCGTCCCCTCGACTACATGGTCCCCTGGCTGATTGGACCGGCTCGTTACACCACTGCCTGCTGCAGCCCAGCCACAGGCCAGGGGATCTAAGTCTGATCCTCCATCAGCTCTAATGGGGCCTGGCCTTGTGTGTAGCATGCACTTCACAGCCAGGAATCTGATCCTGGATCTGCGGGAGCTTATTAATGTAGACGGCGCATGCTTAAACCACGAGTGTTGAATCAATAAAGATGTTTGAGAGTGTGTGCAGATGAAGGGTTGGCTCAGTGAAGCATAAGTAGCGAAAAGAGAGGGACACGTGGGAATCCGTGGAAAGATTCTAATCTAATGGCCGTGATCCGACCATGTGCTGTCTAGTTTGGTTTATATGGTTAAAACTATCTTTCACCGAACAGAACAGCTCTCCAAATGTCATATGTCACCATGTACAATGACAATAAAGGCTATCTATGTATCTATCTATCTATCTATCTATCTATCTATCTATCTATCTATCTATCTATCTATCTATCTATCTATCTATCTATCCATCAATCAATCTATCCATCCATCCATCCATCATCTATGATTTATCCAGCCATCCATCTATTTATCTATCTATTGATCGTATCCATCCATCCATGGTATATTTCTATCCATCTATCTAGCTAGATCTATCCACCCATCAATCAATCAATCAATCAATCAATCATCTATCTATCTATCTATCTATCATCTATCTACAGTATCTATCTATCCATCTATCCATAGTATCCATCCATCCATCCATCTATCTACAGTATCTATCTATCCATAGTATCCATCCATCCATCCATCCATAGTATCCATCCATCCATCCATCCATCAATCCACAGTATATATTTATCTAGCTAGATCTATCCATCAATTAATCAATCAATCAATCAATCAATAATCTATCCATCCATCTACAGTATCTATCCATCCATCTATCTATCTACAGTATCCATCTATTTATCTATCCATCTATCTATCCATCTATCCATCTATCCATCTATCCATCTATCCATCTATCCATCCATCTATCCATCCATCTATCTATCTACAGTATCCATCTATTTATCTATCCATCTATCTATCCATCTATCCATCTATCCTTCTATCCATCCATCTATCTATCCATCTATCCATCTATCTATCCATCCATCCATTGTAACTACTATATCTACTCTATCTATACTTGAGTTTATGAATGGATGGTTATGTGTGTGTTGTATCTACCTTGGTCGGTGGGGATGAGGGGGACGTCCTTGGCAGCAGGAGACACACAGAGTATCTGGTTGCCATTGACCTGCCCCTCCACCTCAGTCAGGTTGCCGAAGGAACAGGTGATGCCCGCAGAAAGGTCTGGAACGTGGCTCACCTTCACCAGCAGCTGTATAAGGGGTGGAGGGTTACATGACAACAATGTTTATATGATGTGGTAAAATTTGATACACAGTCATTTCAACATGGATCAGTCACAACATGTTAACTTTTCCTACTCAGATTGGGGCACAGCTAAATACAGATGATACAACTAGACCTGCAACGATTAGTTGACTTATCCATTAGTCGAGCAAAACAAAATAATCACCAACAATTTTGATAATCAATTAAACGTTAAAGTAATTTTACATGCAAAAATGGCAGAAAATGACATTTTTAGCCCTTCAAATATGACAATTTGCAGCTCTTTTCTGTTTGGGTTATCTTTGGGTTTTGGACAAAACACGAGATTTAAAAACATCACCTTGGACTAGGAGGAACTGGGATGGACATTTTTAAAGGGGAACTATGCAGTTTTTTTAGCTTAATTTACCTTAACTGAACAGCTTCGGAGTCATTGGAATGGTTATATGACTTTTTTCAGGTTGAATGGTGGTGGTTCGGCTGGCGAGCCACCAGCCTCAGCGTCAGGAAGTATCGCGTGATATCAGGTCTAGCGATGTAACGAAATTGCTTCACGGCACTGCACACATATACGCCCATTCAGGAACCGGCTAACAAGGTAGCGATGGAGTTTTTCACACTATCAACATGGCTGAGCCGGCTAAAAAGAAGCAGAAAGCTAGGAAAGCATTGTCGGAGGAACAGAGAGAGAGGAAACTGCAGACTGACCGAGCGAGGAGTCAGACACACGTAAACGTAGCCAAATATCTATTCCGAAGCTGTAAGGGGGAGCTCCATAGAGAAACCTGCGAGCAAAAAATATAGCGCCTCTTTAACTCTTTTCTGACATTTTATAGACGTATCGATTAATCGAGAAAATAATCAGCAGATTAATCGAGAATGAAAATAATCGCTAGTTCCAGCCCTAAATACAACAGACTGACGTGTGATGCCTCAGAAATGTTATTTTCGCAAATAAACTGGGAAACCATTCTTATGGCACATCAACAATAATGGCATTAGCACTTGCATCTTTGGTAAGCATGAGATATGATATATATTTATGTAAAAAACACACAACACGGACGCGAATGCAGCAGTGT
Organism: Perca flavescens; assembly: GCF_004354835.1. Lineage (NCBI taxonomy): Eukaryota > Metazoa > Chordata > Actinopteri > Perciformes > Percidae > Perca > Perca flavescens. Next base: position 9,105,987 of record NC_041337.1, read on the forward strand.
AATAAGCTCCAAACAGAATGACAAATGAACACACTGCTACTGGCAAAGATGTCCATCCACTCTGCTAAGAAATGCTGATGTGTCTTAAAAATGTCATCAACATCATAATAAAGAATGTTAAGGCTGTGTTTAGATCTTAAAGCTTTAGTGTGCGATCACGCAGGCTTGCATCATGTGGACGCGCCGACAGTGTTGCTGTCAATACTTAGAATTCCTCATGGGGGAGACAGAAACTACGCACTATGGCTTTAATGTTCCATTTGAGTGTGGAGGATATCATTTCAGAGACAGACATTGTGATTCGGTCGGTGGTCAATACTTAGCTGGATAAAGGACATTGGAAAATTTCTATTTGTGTTTCCTCTTTCTCCAAAGTTTACAAGGACACAAAGATACATGAAAAACAAGGGGAAAAAAAACTTGCACACAATGTGCAGTACATGTGCGATATACTGTAGCACACGCATGCAGATGTACATAAAGGCGTTTGAAGTCATTCTCTGGAGAGCATTGACACCGGGGCTGGAGCAATCAGCTGCTCTGCCTATAAATAAATGTATTCTGCGCACGGGGTGTGTGATCTGGCTCTCCAGCCAAGAGAGGCAGCCTGGATAATTATCACCATGGCATTTCACAGCTTTGTTCCATTAGCTGTTATTTTTGGGCCATACCGTTTGAAGTTTCTCTTTGTTTTATCTGCCTCTCACTAAACACCGCAGGGCTACTGGGACAGGCGAGGCAGCTGAGCAGCTTAACTGCAGGCCTTTCAAGAGATGCTGACTGTCTCAGTAGCTGACTACATAGCCTCCCTCGTTAGCTAGCTAACTCCGGTACCCATTGAGAGGAATGATGATGTTTTGGTTTTTTTTCCCCTTTCTTTTTTTTCCGAGGACCTCTTGTCTTCCCCTGTTTTACTTTCACCGTGTTTGTGTTGCTTCACCCCGAGGTGTGTCAGAGAGATCCTTGATTACAGCAATCACAGCAATCAATGTCTTTTGTTCAACGTCGAATTCTCCGAGTAACCTCTCACATTAATTAGCTCTCATCGTTCTGTCAAGACACACATGTACAGATAAACACTCAAAATTCGCACGTGTACACACGCACGCACGCACTCTCTCACACAAACACACGCACTCTCTCACACACACAAACACACGCACTCTCTCACACACACAAACACACGCACTTTCTCACACACACACACACACACACACACACACACACACACACACACACACACACACACACACACACACAGTGAGTTTGTCTCCGACTGTTAAGCCTTTGCTCTTTTTGTTCTCCTGTCCTCCCTAAAGATGGCAGCGGTGGGTGTTAGTACAGCTTGGCAGTAACAACCAGCCTAATTGGTGGCAGAGTTTAAATAAAGGTAATTTGATTGTTTTCTCCGGGTTTCTATCCATCTTAGTGCCCACATGAAGAGGCTGCGTTGCCATGGAGATAGCTGTCTGCCCCCTGTGGAATTTGTGAGTGTTTTTTGTGCACGGTTTGGCGAGATGACCCTGTTGCTGGTATAGCTGACACGGAAACAACTGCTAACATGTTTTCTGGTAAACTGCTGTTTGTAAACCGGGGCAAACAGGGCCAAGTCTACTGAGGGCTAGTTTGAGGATAAGATTATCATGCGATACAGAGTGAGTCACTGCCAGAGCCACTGGCACGTTTAGCAGGATTTTTGTGATGTTGAAAGCAGTTAGATTAACGTGGCATCTAACCCAAAATACAAGAAAAAGAATCAATGTGCCTGTGCTGACTATCAAACAAGGGAATTGATGTGCACTTCCAAGAGGTTGTAATGTCCTCATTCCATAGAGCTCTGTAGCCTTTGGTCCGTAGGACTAAACCGCCAAACTATTACACCTGAGACCTTTTTGTTGGATTATATATGCATGCAATAAAGTTATGCCTTATACTCTGATATAACAAATATCTATCTCTATATAAACTGAGAGTGCATGCTTGTACTGTAGATAGAAAAACAGAGCTCACAAAGCACCACTAAACAATAGCTCAGCTTAATACTACACGGCATGCTTATACCTACATTTTCTCTTGTTACACCAAAAGCGCACACAATTGACACAATTGTAAACTGTTAAATAACCAAAACCAAACGCTGCCGAGCACCACAGAATTAGACATTTGCCATTCTGACATGTCAAAACCCTAAGGAAATAACTCTGGATAGAAAGAAAAATGTGCTCTCTTTTGTGTTTTGGATAAACTGACCCTTTCACAGCGTGGGTCTCTAAAGACCCAAAGTGCGTGTCCACGAGTATACATCAGAACGTGCACAGGCAGAGCCTTTCATTGATGCTCTATTTGCCTGTTTTCACTCAGTCCATGTGGAAATACTGCACTGTACTTAGCTGCTTTTGGACAACTTTAACACCTACACACCCGCCCACACAAACATGTCTTGGCACACATATTGACTGCTCTGTACCAAGTGAGCATATGCACACTGAAACGCCCACGGAGAGCTCTTATGAACCTTCCCATCTAATGTTTATGCATCAACCACAATCAAGACTAGGCAAACTGTTATGTGGGATCTTTTAAAATGTTCTGCCTCGGTTTGTGGGTAGGGGATATGTAAATGAGTGCTAATTTTTCATCGTGGTGCGTTCAAGTAGTGCTTGAGATTGCAGGGGTTTGGCATGTTGTATGTGTGTGTGTATGTACTGTATGTACATTTAGGGATGTGTGTGTGTGCGTGTGTGAACTTACAGGTACGCTGGGCTCTGACACCGCAATGCTGTCTGGGTACACACTGGCCTTCACACACTGGTTGAGAGAGGCAGCGAAGCGGTACGGCTCGTCTGCACGCTCACACCGGTTCCTCTGAGAGCAGCTGAACAGAGACAAGAAGGAGGAACAAAGAAAGAAAGAAAGATCTTACTGGTATTTGTTTTCTTTTTTTCAAAAGGAACATGAAAAAGAAAAAGAGAGGCTACTGTATAGAGAAAACTTTAATTAGACTTGATTGTTACCAAACTAAAACATAAGCAACCCAATCAACGAAAACATTTCAAGAAAAAGAGCTGCTGCCACACTTCTAATAGGAGGGAAAATACAAACAATGAAATGTATAGAAAAGGTATGAAAAAAGTGAAACAATAACAACAGTGATAGAAATAAATGCTCACATTACAATAATTGATGCAATGAAAATACCACAATGAAGTGACAATTGAAGTTGGGGGTAAAAAAGACAAATTGCCATTGTTAACATTAATTTAAAACCCTATCCAACAACAGAAGGAAGGGGAGGGAAAGATGAAGATTGAAAATGTCAAAAACTCTAACAGGAAACCTCATCTAAAAAAAACATTAAACTTTGTTGTAATAAGCATTAAAAAATGTGAGGAGGAAATAATGCTGTGTCAGTGTCTCCTCGACCTGAAGTTAACGGCTCACCTTTGTCTACAGAATATATGACAGGAATGACCACCTATATATATTTTACATGACTGATCATATAAATAGCATGAATAATCACCCCTACTTCTACTTGACACATTGCATGGACCAGTGTTGTAGTCGAGTCACCAACTGTTGAGTCCAAGTCGAGTTTTGAGTCCCCAGTTTTCGAGTCCAAGTCTGAGCCACCAAAGAAGTGTCCGAGTCAAGTCCAAGTCGAGTCACCATTACTTGAGTTAGAGTCCAAGTCATGAGTCCAGTGAATAGCGGCTCGAGTCGGACTCAACTCCGAGTCCAGGACTTGAGTACACCATCTAGGCATGGGCCGGTATACGATTCTGACGGTATGGCAACCTTCAGCAAAAATTAAACGATTTCACGGTATTGCAATTACAGCTTTAAAATGTATTTTTATTTTGAAACACACTGCACACTGGCAGGGAGACAGATTACTAAACTGCACTTTCTGTCCTTGAAGACTCATAAAAAGCAGCTCATACCTTAGGAACGGTATGACAGAAAATGTTGGTGGTTTTGAAACCGTGACTTTTTCAAACCGCAATACACCTTCAAACCGTTAACAGGCCCATGCCTAACTCCTTCACTGCCTATTACACATAAAAGTAGTCAGAAACATCATCCAACTTCCCGAGTCCTATGTCATGAATGCTCATGTCCAATTACATAAACACTTAAGTCAGAGTCCAAGTCAGTGCGCGAGTCCAAGTCAAGTCACGAGTCCAGAGAATAGCTACTCTAGTCTGAGTCCAGGACTCGATTACTCCAGCGTTTCCTCTATGTCGATTTGACCGTGGCCCCGCCACAGCAACATGTCTGCCCCCCACAGTGTCAGAAATAGGGCTGCATTGTTAGAGTGCATGTCGGAGAATAGCGCAGTCACTCGGCAGAAAAAGGGAGAAATGGAAAAAGAGACGCTGTCCGGATGATAAGCCAGTTATGTTTGTGTGTGTAAGTCCTTGAGAACTCTAAGTCGTATAACTTATGCTGTCAGTTCATTTAAGCCTGGGCTTGCAAATTTAAATTAACTGGTGTTTTTCGTTGTTTGTGTTCTTCACCTGCGAGCTAAATTGCACGTGGCTGTTGATTCGATAGAATAGCGATTGCTCAACGGACTTGCTCACGTTTGTATTTTAGGTGTATTTTATTATTTACATGCTGAAGTAGTTACCCTGCATTAAGATAGGATTAAGATGCCACAGAATTCTTAGCCTATATGTCAAGATCAAAGTTGTCCTGTATAGTAACTCAAAAAATACAGTTCAATCACAACTGAAAATATGCCTCATTGTGTGTGTGTGTGTGTGTGAATAGAGGTGAATAAATATATTTGTTTGTGTTGCAGCGAAGTGTCAGTTCCCATTTGACACTTCAACCATTATAATGAATAGAAGTGCATTTCATCCACGTCTTGATCCTCCACCTTTGTCTTAAGACATCTGGACTCATCATTACTAACTACCGAGAGAACTCCACCAGACGGCTTCTCGTCTCTTCCTCTTTCAGTCTTCATGTTGTCTTTGATAGTAGATGTGTTTATTTAGTTTTGATGAAAAGCTGTAAATGTCCCCAGCTCTAAAGTCTGGCTGAGTTATGGTTTTGTTACCAGACTGTTTTTCTCTTGTTTTGCAAAACATATGGCATATTGAAGACGTAATAGGAAACATGTTGGATTGATAAAAAAAAATCAATTACAAACGTGTAAAGATTTCACGACACTTCTGTCATCAATAGCAGCTGGCTTGTAGCTCTAAAGGTTTTATAAAATAGTCTGTGATCCTCCAGGAAGCTATGCACCAACGGCAGTGCATTTCATTTTCAGGATCATCGCTGCTGCCGGATGTTCCGGCGACGTGTTTTGCCGATGCGTCTGACTCTGTTCTCTTCGGGAAACAACAACAACAGGCTTCGAGCTAGCAAGCTACACGCCGAAAATGGCGATTTTTGAAGAAACTTTTGATCGTGCAACAAGGCAGGCCTGCTTGGTTCTTTCGGGGAATGATTGTAAAGATTTGCATTCGCTCTCCAACTGGGACATTTTGGGTCAGATTGGCGGGGATTTGCTATGTACGAAATACACACAGCAATACACTGGTAAGAGGAAATTTAAATAGCTCACATTACTGTACTGTGTGAACAGTTAACCTTCATTTAATAGTGTATGTGGTGTTTTCTTTTGCGGGGTGCAAATGTTCCACCAAAACGTTCCTTCCTGAGACTATTTTGCAGAGCCGCCACCGCTGCGTCCGGAGCTTAGTACAGCCCTATATGATTGTGATTGGTTTAAAGAAATGCAAACAACCAACAGCGTTTTTTTCTTCTATCCTAGAATGTATGTGTGGTGTAGTCAGACTGCTCTGCAGCGCTTTAGAGATAGACTGTGCAACGCGAGACTAATTCCTAATAAAGCACAGAAATGAGTGGTGGCACCAGAAGTGGAACCACTGCCTCCAGTGGGTCATTTATAACACCGCACTACCATAAACTAGGAAGCCACAGCACTAAGCACCACACACCCAAATTATATCCTTCAATCATCGCATAACTTTGGAGACACGACTAGTGCAAATTACACACCGTTCACTCATAAAGATCTTAATGGTCAGACAGTGTATCAAGTACCAGGTGACACCCCCACAATCCACCACATCCCTCATTAAAACTCAGCCGCCGCCTCCTCCCTCTTATTAAAACTGTGTGTTCCCTCCACCCTATTACACCAAAGGCTCTCTATCCTCATCCAACCCAGCAGTCTAAGTGTCTGGCTAACTGGCTGTCTGGTCGCAGCATCTCTAATTGGACTCCGATGGGTCAGGCGCTGTCCGTGGTGCTGATGTGCCACTACAAACCCTGTCCATTCTCCCTACCCTGTGTGTGTGTGTGTGTGTGTGTGTGTGTGTGTGTGTGTGTGTGTGTGTGTGTGTGTGTGTGTTAGGGCTATATCATGCTTCTTAACCACATACTCTCACACATACTGACTCTAAGCTACATCTTCATCCACAGCTTCTGTGTGTAATTACGTTATCCGAAGTTCAAGCCATATCCAGCAGACTCACATGAACAGGCATGCACGCGCACACGCACACACACACACACACACACACACACACACACACACACACACACACACTACTCCCTACGGATTTTAGAGAGCAGGGAAGTGTAGAATAACTGTGGTAGTGTGAATCTCTCACTGGGAAAGGGGGCCCACTGGGGCAGGATTTCTTATTTTGTATGTACAATTTCCAAAATGATCACCTGGTTTCTCCCATCACCACTTCAGAAACTCTGTTTCTCCATTTTAAATGTGACATTTTCATTGTTACTCTTGATATGCATTATCCTACCTTTTCATTTAACAAACACTTGGGAGATTTGAATGCATTTAAACAGCGTTGGTGTTTTAATAATATCGGCTGTTCTGTAGTTGATTAAGGTCTTTTTTGCCGAGTTGAGTTTTTACAAGATACATTATTTTTTAACAAAAACTGGGATTTCAATGCATTGCCACTTTATTTAATAACCCTGTCACTGTTTCATTTAAACTACATATTATACATATGTAAATAAAGTGCTTTTGTAAAAATGAAAAACAATATCTGTCCATGTCTCTCTCCCTTTTGCCTCACGTGTTCACAAGTTGAAATTTGGGCACCTTTCGAAGGCAACGTGTCACTCCGTCTGCAATTTAACAAGTCTTTTACACCCACAATGGCAGCAGAAAATGATACTTAATCTGCTTTCAGGTGTGGACTGCGGCACAATGTTTTATGCATGTCTCCGAGCTGTACGGGTACAGATGCAAAAACCTGGGCGGTCATTAACTGACAAAAAGTCCCGCATTGATTTTCCTCACCGTGATTTAAAAAAATAAAAAATAATAATCATTTCGGTGGGGTGAAGTAAGATGAAAGCTCTGCGAGGGGGTGTGGCAGCGCGGATGGGAGGGGTGCAGGATGGCTGCTGTTGCCATGGTTTCAGGAGATGGCCATTATCTCTGTGTAGTTAGAAGCTGACCCCTTTGCCTCTCTCATTAGCTGAAGTGCATGCCACTGGGTGTTGACTAGAATCCAGCCTTCCTCATATCCCCCTCCACCCCCCCTTCCTGACCCCCTTCCCCCTACACCCCCCCCACCCCTCCCACCCCTTATCCTCCTGTCGGGCCCAGGCCTGTCACTCAGTAGTTCGCCGATGCTTTGTGTTCCATCACTCACATTCCTCCTTCAGGGGGGTGGCTCACACGGAGAAATAAGGTGTTAAAAGGTGATATGCACAGTGAAGAAACACACATACCCACAAACATGAACACCTTTGCCTCAATGTTTTGTATACGCACAGATTGGCAGTAGAAATGCATGCAGTTTGGTCAGCCTATCTTTTGGAATAAGCAGCTATTTTCCCTCCAGCGGCTGCTGGAGGCAGTCAGCCAGGGTCTTGGGCTTCCTAAGCCCTGTCCATGGTGCTGAAGTAGCTGCTTCCTCTTCCATCATGACTACTCTCTGACAGCTACAACTCCAGTGCACTGTATGATTGCAGTTGTAGTGGCAGTCACATTTCATGCAGTCATGTAAGGTGAGTAGGAAAACTAAAAAACATACACATAAAAAAAGCAAAGGAGAGTGTAGTGGCAAAATTCAACTTAGTATTAAATCCACTTCAGTATGTTAGCAGTAGGCAGGATTGGTCTCGACTTCTTTCGTTAATTAGTTTGCAAACACGGAACCAAAGAATAGACGTCACATCAGCTTGTTGCGCTTTACGAATTTAATGGCAAACTTTCCTGTTCAGCAAAGTCTTTGATTTTCATCCAGACATTTCTCAGAGTTTCTCCCCGACAGGAATCCACATCGAAAATGTCTAAATTCTTGTTCTTTCCAACTTTTCTTTTATGTTTCATTACGTAACTGTCAAAAAACATCTTGCTCCACAGCTACCGTTGACCCACTAAACATCTTCTATCTGACCAGAACAGACACTGCGCAGTAGCTCACAAAACATAGAAATGGAGTAAATTCAATTTGTTACAATAAAGGCCTATCTAATACCCTTTGTTGAATGCACTGTACATTAACAGCAAAGAACTGTAATAATATAGACATTTAAACATGGGCAAATACAAACAACTCTCAAAGTTATTTTGAGTTAACTTTGTCTCCTACAGAGAGCATATTGTTTTTTGCTGTGGCAGTTTGTGTGGGCTGGGAGTTGGAGCTCTGAGGTTAAAATAAAGCCCTGACACACACATATGTACTGTAATCTAACTCACTAACCTATACATCTAATGTACAGCGTAATTTGTAGTGTTGTGCGGGTGCTAAAGCTCTTTTGACATCGTGGGAGGGTGAGCAGAGCAGAGGTCAGACCTCAGAGTTTGTTCCACCAATTACTAAATCTTATTCTGTTGCCCTGGACAGCCGATTACACATCTCATCTCTGCTGATGGGCCAAGCTTTGACAGACACCCAGGTGTATGAATATACACACACCCATTCACATATGACACATGGACACAGACCATAGTCACACAGACAAATAATGTATTCACTCAAACGTGCAAGGACACGTACATAATAACACTAATAGCCATACAGTAATAACCAGGCCCACGCAGAATCTGTAGAGTTTTCTTCTTTAAAAATAAAAATAAAACTCAGAATGTTAACACATCTTCACCACGAGCTGAAAAACAGTCCGCTAAATTCCGCAGATTTTCATTCTGGATCACCGCTGACAACTGAAATCAGCAGATTCCGTTTGAGTCTGGTATTGATACAGTCCCATGCACTAAATCCTTCATACATATATGCACACCTTTATACACACACACACACACACACACACACACACACACACACACACACACACACACAGGCCTTGCAGAGCAGGAGAGGCAGACGAACAGAAAAGATTCCTGTTCTTCTATCCCTCCTCCCCTTCTCTTACCACATCTAAGGACTTCAATGAAAGTGTGAAGGCCTGTCTGATTGCAGCTCTAGCTGCGAGTACCGTGTTTAAAGAGAGAGAGAACAGAGGGGGAGCCATTTTAAAATCACCTTTCTTTCCCTCACTAGAGCCAGACCACAAACGCCACACAGAAAGGAAAATGAGAGCTGAGCACCAACGCTGAGGTGGGCGGAGCGGAGGGCTGAAAAGAAGCAGGTTGGGAGGCACAGAGAGGAAGAAACTAGATGTATAATTGAATATTTGATGGTGCTTGACAAAGTTTTACTAGTCTTAAGTGGTAAGCCATTATGTTAGAAAATCATCATCATTGCGTCCGGCGCCCAAGACGAATGTCTTGGAAATTTCACAGTTCAAGGTGTTTCCACTGTTGATTTGTTTAACTGTTTCACTGTTTTTTAAAGTTCAATAAATGAAACATCTTTCCAAAAGTCAATGAATAATCATGATTTTAAAGTGCTCATATTATGCTCATTTTCAGGTTCATAATTGTATTTAGAGGTTATATCAGAATAGGTTTACATGGTTTAATTTTCAAAAAACACCATGTATTTGTTGTACTGCACATCGCTGCATCTCCTCTTTTCACCCTGTGTGTTGAGCTCTCTGTTTTTAGCTACAGAGTGAAACATCTCACTTCTATCCCATCTTTGTTGGGAGTCGCACATGCCAGTACCTAGGACTACTGGACTACTAGCCAGTCAGAAGCAGAGTATGAGGGCGTGCCACGCTAGCAGCTAGGCGAGCATTATAACCTGTGTTACAAAGTGACCACGTTTGTCTCTGAAGTAAAGGCTGGACTACAACAGAGCTGTTTGGAGCAGTTGGTGAACAGTGTTTTCTGTTGGAGATGGTAAGTCCCTTTGGGGGGGACTTTGGGCTTTTTCACTTTGTAAACCTATTACATGCACAAAAAAGATATATAACACAATAAAGGAAAGGGAAAATGGCAAAAAGCATAAAATGAGCACTTTGACATTAACATTGACCAGAATAATTGTGATTTCTTCCATAATCGAGCAGCCCTAACCGTGAGAACATCCATTTCAAACACATACCACAGGAGGCAAGAAGGAAAGTGAAGGAGGAATAATAATAATAAAATGTGTTTTTGAAAAAAGCAGGTTTGGTAAACCGCACCAGCTCCGGTTGCTGTGTGGGCTGAGGCTGACATGTGAGGTCACAGTTTGAAAGCTAACGTTGTGTACAGTTCATGTCAGGGGTCAAAGCAACCACTGCAGCTCATGGTCCGTCTCCTGTGGCGACTGATAATGTCACTGCAGGACAGCGCCCACAGGACACAGAGCACAGTATGCCCTCAACCCATTCACTTCATCTTCTCATAGATTGGGAAGCTATAGTGGTGTAAACTTGAGTCGACTCGTTTAAAAACACACACTCACAGGCACATGCGCGCCAGCTGGAGGGGTCATGGGTACACAAGTTGCGGTACTTGCACCAGTGGCAGCGGAAGGCACTGTTCACACATGACAGACACCTGCATGAACAGACACACACACACAAACACACATGTATGGTTTATGCAAACCCAGTGTGTCAGACTCCGTTAAAGATATCAGGCGAGGGGAAGGAAAAGGAGAGAATGGAGAGGAGAGACCATTGCTCAGTGCTCTGCATCAAGCTACAGCTCCACTTGCGTGGGCTGAGTAGAGAGAAAAAGCAGCGCGGGGATGGAAGCATCTCAAAAAGAAAATGAGTGAGCAAGCAAGAGATACAGACACACTGGGGTTTATAGGATCATAAACTGTATTACATGCAGGGCTGTGCAATGAATCAAATTCGATCAGAAAAACAATGACTGATTATTTTGCACGTTGCATTTTTTTCAAGTAAACTCTAATTTTGTCTTGTGTTCTGAAGGGGAATTCACAGTTCAAGATGTTTTCACTGTTGATTCGTTTTTAACGGTTTCTAAGTTCAATAAATGCAACATCTTGCCAAAAATCAATCGTGTTCAATAATCGGGATTTCAATATTGACCAAAGTAATTGTGATTTTGATTTTTTTCTTTTCTTTTTTTTTCTCACAATCGAGCAGCCCTTATTATATATGTACAGTATATACTGGTGCAGTATTTCAGCCATCATGTAGCCATCGTGTACTGGCTCTGTGTGCTAGGAATCTATGGAAATAATGATAGACCTACATGTTCGTGATCAATATCTCATTAGGCCCAATTGGTAAGATGGATGCAGCCTCCCTCTGACTGCTAACTGTGGCTGTAGCTGATGAGACGGCCATTAGACACTCAGTCTGACATCCACAATGGGCTGAAGCAGCCATTTTCATTGCTGGGCTAATTGTTGTTGCCACTGGTAAATTAGAGGAGATTTGATGGCCGCTGTTTGACGTCATTCGTAGGAGTGTAATGATTGCATGAAGAAAAAAATAAAATAAGAAAAGAAATCGCTTGTAGTTGGTTGGCTGTGGCGTCTGGTTTTAAGTTGCTAAATGACTTCCTGTCTCAAATCCCTACCTCCTTTCTCTTAAAACCATGGGTCTGTTAAAGAATTGTCCGTGTCCCGAACGCCGTCTCTTGCAGTTGACAAAGTGTACCCATATAATGTGCTCCGAACCAGGATGCTAAACAAAGGGTTTGACAGCGTTTAAGCTCATAACGCCAATTTGAGACAAGTGGACAGCTGTGCCGTTCAGGCTGCTGTGTGGGTTGTTACTGAAACGGATCTGAGCAGTTCAGCCACATGCAGACTGACAGTACAATGCAATGCAGTATCACAGTGTAGTAGTAATATGTTATTCTGCTTAGAGCAACCTTCAAATGCTGACTCACTGTCTGCTGGGGCCTACTACACCAATAGCCCTAAGCTGTCATCCACACAACAAACTAGCGCTGATTTCGACATACTGTACAGAATTTCCTCAGCACATATCACATGATCATTAGGCCCGCATTGCCAGACCTATCTCCACAGCGCTGTGGAGTAAGGTCTGGCTACACCACACCACATATACATTCTGGGATAGGAGAAAAAAAAAACACTCTGGGTTGTTAGCATTTCTTTAAACCGATCACAACGGTCTTGGGCAGCGCTAAGCTCCGGACGCAGCGACGGTGGCTCTGATAAATAGTCTCGGGAAGGAACTAGTTTTGGTGGAACATTTGCACCCCGCAAAAGAAAACGCCACTTACAATATTAAATAAAGTCAACTGTTCACACAATACAGCAACGTGAGCTATTTAAATTAGCTGGAGACATGGTTAAACCTCATTAGCTCTAACCAGTGTACCGCCGTGTGTACTTCGTCCACAGCAATCCCACCAATCGGTCCCAAAACGTCCCAGTTAGAGAGGAAATTCTGTAAACTTATTCTTTGTAAATCTTTACATTCGGCGAAAGAGCCACGCAGGCCTATCTTATTGCACAAACCACATTTTCTTCAAAACTCGCCATTTTCAGCGTGTAGCTCGCTATCTCGAAGGTTGTTGTCGTTTCCCGAAGCGAAGAGAGTTTGAGAACGGCGACACCCAGAGAGCGGTAGGTGAGGCACGTGCGTCAGGCAATTATCCTGGAAATGTACTTGCGTTGATCCAGACTGCATAATCATTCACTACTTCAGTCGAGATGCAACTCTTATAATGAATAGTATTATAGCAAAACTCGCTACACTGGTCAACTGCTGACCTTGTCACTGGATCTCAGCCCTGAAGACTAATCCTGACAAATCTCAACAAAACCTTCTCCTGGAATGTGTGAGCGAGCTGAACGGATGGAGAACAGAGTTATGCGGGCTCATTTCGTGATGGAAAGGCCTCTTTTTTGGGGGCACAATGATTAGAGAGCTAATCTAACGGCGACGAGAAGCAGGGAGCGATGGAGAGAAAGCATCGCCGGCGCTCCGTGTTTTTGGATTGTGGTCAGACGGAGGCTGAACCACCCATTCACAGGACTGCGACTGGAGAGCGCTCGAGATGATGAGCTCCCTTTGAGCCGCAATCAAAACGCTGCTCGGTTTTGTGGGTCGATGAGTGTGCGGCATCAAACACTCTCTCATTCTCTTCCCCTCATTCTCCCCCCCTCCTCCTATTCTTCGTGCATTCAGTGGATGCCTAGCAGCTGCTGGTAATTAAAGGACGTTAGAGTCTCACACCACACTGAATCAGAGGAAGAAGAAAGAGAGCAGAAAGACAGGGAAGACAGAGACGCCACTCCTGGCCAGCCCAAAGCCTCCCTCGCATTCTCTCCTTCTCCTCATCATCGCAAACCAAGCTAATGTCCTCCTATGTTCCTAATTAGCCACCTTAGAATGCTGCACTTCAATGAGCGTCCGAGCACAAACATAAAGAAAAAAGGGGAGGGGAGGGGAGGGGGGACACAGTGTTTGGAGGAGGAGAAAAGAGGATGGATATTGTGGATGGCAGCTGTAGAAGGAGGGAGGGAGGGGGGGGTGATCAAAGTGATGGGTGTTGGTGTGTGGCAAGCATCTCTGGAGTGAGGAAGAGCTTATTCCAGAGGGAAGAGTGTCTAAATGGGAGACAGTGCGGCAGTGAGCTGAGAGGAGATGAGTGGCATAGCTTACGTGCTAGCTTTGCCGTAAGGGAGGTGCACGCAAACATGGGAGAGGGAGAGAAAGCTAATTTCATAAAACCAACAGTGGCTCAGGGAGAGATGATGAAGAACTGGAGAAATGGAAGGAAAAGGGGGCAGAGGGAAGCGGTAGGGATCACAGCTGTGGATGGCACCACGGCTGGCAAGAAATGTAATTTTGGTTGTGTGGGATAAGAGGAGCTCTTTACCAGAAGGGCGCAGCTGCTTTTCTCCAGCGGTATTTGACAGATTCTTCCTTCTACTCTTGGTTATGTTTTACATTCATGCGGTGCTAGTGCTAACTAAACCCATGTAGCAAACCCCTTTCAGATCCACAGGTATTATCTCATTTTACTTTGCTAAGTCGTTAATTGTGTTTCCATTAAAATCCTGTGCAAATGTCTAAATGTCAGGGCAAATAAGTGCCTGTTTCCATCAACTCTCTTGCGAGTAGTTCAAGAGGACTTGACAAGATGACATAATTAATTGAGCACCTGCAACTCCATTACATTTCAATGCTGTGACGTTTTGTTTTAGCCGCTACTATGGCGAGTGAGGTGTGTCTGGATTTGAACCGGGGACTAAGCAGTTACGTACACCCCAAACACCCCACTTATGCAATGACATGAATGCTTTGTCTACAGTAGAAGAAGCTCAATCGCATATTTTCGTTTTGGTTTTTTTATTTAATCCCTGGCATTTGCATCCTCCGTTTATTATGCGGAAATGCACATGCAAGTCCACAGAAGTCCACACGAGCAGCAGAAAGAACAACTATTCCTCCTTTAACTTCTTCTCCTCTCTGCGGTAACTCAGCCAGAGCTGACAGGGGTCCTGCCACACTCATTGCAGGGTCAGGACAGAGAAAGGGGTATTAGGGCCAGAGACAGGTGGCACGAGGGTCCGCTGCGCTGAGAGAACAGATGGCTGATCTGACGCGAATCGGGGTGCTGACCTTTTCTCCCCACGGTACAGTACAGCGGTCCACACAAGTGTTTGTGCTTGTACACAAAAATCGAACCCATGTGCACGCACACACGTTCAGACACAAGCCCCCGCGCACTGACTCGAGAAGGCATTTACACACCAAACAGCTGTTCCTGCCTCACCGCTGCTTTCACCAGAACAGCTTTAAAAAAAGAAAAAAAAAGAAATCACCTTTTAGCATCACGCTGTGGATTCAAATTCCTACTAACCTAAATTACTTCATTCCCTATTACACCTACACAAAAGCATATGATTAACAGCCTAGCACGGAGGCTAATGTTGTGGTAAATGATCCCTGTGTGAAGGCACGCAGACTGCAGAGAATACGGAGCTTTAGCTGGCCCCTCCTGTACCTCGGCAGGCACATGCTGAATTACCTTGTCGCGAGGCAATTATTTGTCCTGTCCCAGCTTTGGAGTGATGTAAATTACTTTAAGTGCACTTTGCCGGGCCTGCCATCACGATAATGATGATTGCGGCGGGGCTCTGACACACACAAATATTCAGCTATACCTTTAGAGAGAGGGGCTGCATTCAGGAGGGGCTGTAAGTGGGGAATTCAAGACATAGAAGCTGAAAAGAAACGGAGACTGATGAGAGTATGGTTGTGCTTAAGAAACAAAGAGGGGAAGATGGAGACAGAGCATAGTATGTCTTTCAGCTTCTTTAGTAGTGAGTTGTATTCATGTCGTCTCCCAGTATACCCTCTCCATCCTTTCATCTAATAATTAAAAATTAAAAATGAATGACTCAAAATACAACAAATATAGTTTATATATATATATATAGTTTTTCAAGCTCATTTATTAAATAAAAAATGACATTTTTTCCTCCTGTCTGGCTCTCTAGAAGTTAGTTTTGTTGCAGTAACGTTTCAGCGCCAGCAGGTGTCACTCATGGCTTCTATGCTAATTCTTATGACTGCTGCTTTTTTTTTTTTTTTTTTTTTTCTTCAGTGAAAGGTAAATATCCTCTGACTTGCTCGGAACAGGAACCACAAATATATTTCGGCTTCACCAGATGTTCATTTAACATGCAGAGACACACAGCAACATGCATATATGGTAGATGGAAGCAGGAGAACTTGTCAAATGATGAGTCTTTTTGTTCTGTTCTTGTGTGTCTTTTCAAATTCCAATAAGTCGTACACCGATTGAATGGTGTCATTTCCTGTTAATATCAAGTCATGTCAGAACAGGGCAGTAGTCACTATGGCAGCGGCAAGTCGCTCTGAATCGGCTCTGCACCTCTGAGGCACAACTGTCCATATCCGGACACACCGTCTCCTATCCTCATACTCCATTTGATATAAAGTAAACATGAGGAACAAAACCTGCCTGCCTTTGTCAGAGGGGCCACTTTGCAAGATGTCTAACAAAATCTGTATGTAAAGTATCTGCAAACTGACTGGAAGATGATTGAGCCATACTCACATATTATGCAGGACGCACCAACCGCAGTGTGGGTCCCCGGAGCTCAAACACTCTCCACAGGTCCCGTACTGCTCGCAGGACTCGATCGGAACTTGGGTAACCTGAAAGCACATGAAAGGGCCAGGGTTAAAGCAGGGGATTTTTTTAAGTGTCAAAGGGGGGCTGGGGGGAGGGCAGAAATATTGGATAGGATAAAACAACACAATGTACAACCCCGTGCCCCCCCCTTCTAGCCACGCCCCTGGGTCAAAGTGCAGCACAACACACATCATATGATGCACAAAAAGAAGCCTCTGGGTGTGTGTGTGTGTGTGTGTGTGTGTTTGTTTGCACTAAAGGAACCATCAGTCAGTCACACACTAACAAGTATTGGACAAGTATTTACTTACATAGTATATTACTTCAGATACATGAAGCAAAACCAAGCCTCTTCATTTATAGAGAGCCAAAGTCCTTCCCCATTCCTGTGGACCACCGTAGCACCTAATTTTAAGAAAATAATTATGTATGGTAGTTAATTGGGGAGATAGTAATTCTTTTTTTGATCCCGTTTGAATTGAGCCCTGAATTACACATATGACGTTTGTCGATTTAAAAAGGTAATTTTCCGATGCAACAAAGTCTTAGTTTGTTGTAAAACTGTTAAAAGTATAAGACTGTGAACATACGTAATAAGAAAGACTACACACTTCATGGCCGCATTGGGTGACGTCTCTCTGAAGCCACCGCGTTTTGGGTGTTTCGTAGCGGGATGTAAAAGTTAAACATCAAAAGGCAACGGATCTCGCGTGTGTTATCTGGATAACACAAACCAGGTGAGATAACGTTACACGCGTTGTGGAACAGAGCTAAGCTAGCGAGGGGGCGAGCAAGGGGTCGTATATCGCAGAGACGAGAAAGGTAGCTCACTGAGTTTCACACTAAACTAAGTGGTACTACTATTAACTGAGACCTTCTTCAGTTGCAAAATTCTCTTTTAAATTGACGAACATCATATGTGTAATTCATGGCTCAATTCAAACAGGATCCAAAAATAATTTCTCTCTCCCCGTTCACTACAGTACATAGTTTTTCCCGAAATAAAAAAATCCTAATGGGGTCCACCGGAAGAGTAGGGAATTGGCCTCTGTATTGGCAGCATTTAAATATGATAATTCTATGTTATTACAACAATGTTAATGTTTTAGGTTGACCCATTGTAGAGCAGGGGATGATGGGACTCAAATGTTTGGGTGCACTTGTGCCCCTGCGTGTCAACGTGCGAGATGTCAACTGCACAGGCAACTGTTGCCTTTATCTTAAGCCAGAGTGGTGAGCAGGTGGGATCAGTTGGCCAGAGAAAGCTGATTCTCTGCCATCAACAGGCTCTTGTCTGCACCAGGGCACCTGTCAACCTGGGGAGAGCCTGTGCAAACACACATACACATGGAGGAGGAGGGACAGACGCTTTGCTCAAGTCCAACTTGATTACGAACTGGAAAAGTAATTATTAAGAATGACGGGGCAGTTTTTCACCAGCTACTGTCAGGTTCAGCTTTATTAGAAAAGTATAACTACTAGGGCTGGGTATCGCCAACTATTTCCCGAATCGATTGGATTCCGATTCACAGAGTCCCAATTCGATTACATTTACGATTTGATTCTCTATCAATTAGGTTAGGGAAATTACACTTACAATACCAATTTTCCTTGGCTATTAAAGCTCAGAGAACTTATGCTGTAAACTGTACAAGCAAGAAGCAACCCTAAAATATATTTTTATAATGCAAAAGTTTGTTTTAATTTCAATTAAATTAAAATTGACCCCCAAAAAGTTTGTTTAAAGTACTTTTTACTTATACACCCATGGTGAAAAGGCATATATTAAAATTCTGGATTTTATGAATCCATATCGGATCACTCAAACAAAGACTGATTTTAATTGGAGAATGGCTCATTTTAACCCCATAAGTACAGTAGAACTATATAAACTTTTTTTTTTAATTAACACTAGGGCTACCTTTTTTCCCACAAGCGTGTGTAAAGATCAGCTTTGTTTATCAAATACATGACAGCAGCAGAATTGTAAAACTGAAAAGTAATTATTAATGTTGTAGTGTAAGTAGAACGTTGGTATTTCAAAGCTAAACATGTTGAAAGTGTCAACAGCAAAGAACTTAAATAAGCACTTTCAGTGTAAAGCAAACACACTCCATACCCACGAATCCACGCTAATCCACACAGGGCCGTTGGACAATCATTTGAATAAAGAGCAAACATCCTTGTGCTTAAGCCATTGACAATAAACTTATGAAAATACACAGTTGAGAATTTAAATACTGTATGTAACCACCACGCCGGGGAGAAGCACTAAAAATCTTTCTCTTCACTTATATTTATTTATTTTGTTCATCTTCAGTGATTTTTTTTTAACGTTTTTGCACTATACCTTGCTGCTGTAACATTGTGAAATTTGTATTAATTATTTTGAATGTTGACTCTTGAATCATATCATACATCTCCTCAGATAGCTAACTACTGAGTGTGTGTCAGCAGAGTTGTGTGATCCATTTTCAGCTGCTACCTAACATGCACTCATCCTTCTGTCAGTTATATATGAGTGTGAGTGTGTGTGTGTGTGTGTGTGTGTGTGTGTGTGTGTGTGTGTGTGTGTCTGTGTATGAATCTAGCTGTGTCTGTCTGTCTGTCTGCCTGCCTGCCAGCCAACGCTCTGATCAGCCACATGGCCTTCAGTCTGTTTGTGCAGAACACAGGTCTGTGCGATCTGGACATCAGTATGTGTGTGTGTGTGTGTGTGTGTGTGTGTGTGTGTGTGTGTGTGTGTGTGTGTGTGTGTGTGTGTCCCATGGGGTTGCCCCGGTCACACCTGCATCTCACTGTGTCAGCAGGCGTAAACATACACACATACTGCACAGCATGATGAACCGAGGCACAAGAAGAGTCTGAATTTCAGATCTGACACCGATTCATTTTCACTCCTGTCTGTCTTCCAATTTCCTGGCAATCACCTTGTTGGATAATGACAGCACACCCTGACAGTGTGTGCCCCGTTCAGCTCCAGACCTTCAGGCTTAGATGAATGCCTCATAAGTGGCTCCTCTGCAAAATGTGGGGGAGTAAATGAAGGGTGCAAATAACACCTTTTAAAGGTTTCTCGAACCCTGTGCAAATCGCCAACAACTGGGTGATATTAATTGCTGTTAGCAACGCGGGCTGAAATTAACTGTCAGCTGGAGAGAGATAACACCTGGGTGTCCCTCAAAGGCTTTTCTTTATTACAAAAGTATCAACAACAAAAAAACAACAGCTGACAGCAAAATTTGTAACGTGGGCCCGCTATTGCAATGGCGAATGAAAAGCTGTCGTTGGCTAAACTGTCAGTTGCTGTGAAAACTCTGAGCTATATGGGCCCCAGCCTATATCTTTTCTTCTTTGTTTCGTCTTTGCTCTTCAAAAGCTCAATAACCCTCCACCTGTCTGCCTGCTCCTAAACCCTGCGGCAACAGAAAGACGGGCCCAGGGGGGGGGGGGGGACAAAGAAAGCCATTGACACGGTGGGACGTTGACGGTCCTAGCGCTGTGTGGCAGCTCCGCCATGGACACCCCTGTTAGATTAACCCCCTGTCACCTCAACAAACTCTATTTGTCTGCGCGTACGGGTGTGTGCGTGTGCGTTTCGCGTAGCTTCAGGACAAACAGGTGGCACGCTGTAATGAGCTGCAGACGGGGTCACATCAGCAGCAGAAGCTGCCACTGATGACAAACAAGCCCACCAGGAACGAGACTTGGCTGGGGAGACGGTCAACTCAGTCGGTGTATGTATGTACCTCAAAGTCTCTAAGTGAATCCCTCTTAACCCCCCAAAACATGTGCGAGGCTGGTGAAACTTTATATAGTATAACTTTCACAGAGGCCCAGCTCCATGAAAGGGTTACAGTGTGGAGACAGCTGTCAGCGGGGGGGGAAAGTCAGGGAGTAGGGGGGTGGGGTGGGATGGGGGTGACAGACACAGCCCGCTGTCGGGCTGATACAGACTGAAACAAAAAGGGGGGGGGGGGGGGGAGCTATATGGTAGAGGGAGAGTGAGGGAAACAGGAAAACAAACACCTGAGAACTTAAAAAGCACAGAAAAAGAGATACAGTGTGTATATCTCTGTGCTGCTGTATATACAGTATTTGTCTGTGTGTGTGTGTGTGTGTGTGTGTGTGTATGAGAGAGAGAGAGAGTGCGTGGATGTTTGGACCAGCATGGGCCAGTTGTGGAGGTGAGGTGTGAGAGAGGGTTTGCGGGGGATCACAGCAGCTGTTGCCCAGCACACGCTACAGTCACTCAACACAGCAGGGCTGCACAATGAAGCCCCTTCTCCCACTGTGTGTGCGTGCGTGTGTGTGTGTGTGTGTGTGTGTGTGTGTGTGCGCGTTTGTAGGCACACATGCACAGCGCCATAACGGATGTGCAGATTGTTGTTCCTGTGTTTTCAAGGCAGACAAAGAAGCGCAGCGCACGGTCTGATAATGCCTCCGACTTTCTCGACTGTCTGTCTCGGTTTCCCGAGAACACATTCATACCCACAGCTGACCTGAGCTAGACTGAGCATCGTCGGTGAGAAGTACTGCGCTCTGGTAAATGAATGCTAATAAAATTCCTGCTTAAGATGACCTTAGCAGGGGGTTATTCAACCAGAGAGGCTACAGTGGAGTCGCAGACTGGAGCAATCTGGGTGACTGACTGACGGCCGCGGGTTAAAACAACAGCTTCCTCTCTTTCAAAGGCTCATGCTGAATAGGCTTCAGTTTCTGTTATTATAGCCAAGCCTTCACTAAACCAGGGGTGTCTTCTCTTGTACTGAACCCTATAGGGATTTGGGCACAAGTAATAAAGCCCAGCCTTAACGCATCACTGGGTGAGATTTTAATGCAAAAATACAAAAGTTCAAATCAACCAAAATCCGATCAAGATCAAGAACAGCAGTTGGCCTAACCTAATGTGAGTAACATTGTGTAATAAAGTCTTCTAAATTCAATCCGGCAACTCTTGCTGCCATTTGGGACCACCTACATGAGAACTTTCATTATGTCATTTTTAATAATAATGGATGTAGCTTATTTCTGTTGCAGTTGTTTGCTTCAACAACGACACAAATCAGGGGGTTAGGAGTATCGTCTTAAGAGTATGTCACAGAGAAATAGAGGTGCGTGAATTGCACAATAAACTTGCTACTGCCTTGCTAGCACTGAGAGAAAAAAGGCCGGAGGATAAAATATTTATTTTCCACCGTTATTTCTGGCCACCTGTGAATGGTGGCTCCATTTCAGCTCCTCTGCCCTGCTGCCCTCAGACCCAGCCATGCTCACTGCACCTCTGTGATGGATGGGGGCACAGGGGCAGGACAGGAAAAGAAGACAACAAAAAAAAAAAAAAGACTGGGGGAGATAAAAGGAGGACAGAGCAGAGTGGAAATGGCCCATTGCTTTGTGTTCTGATGAGACCTAGTCTCTGTGGTGCCAGATGTGCCTCGCCATGCTGAGCGAGAGAGAAAGCCGCAGAAAAGAGAAAAATCCCACCGTCACCAGTAATTCAGAGGAAGCTATTTTGCAAGCTGTTGCCAAGGCAACAGGCCTGGCTCTGACCTCAGGAACACCCCCACATCCACCACCACTCCCTCCAACCTTCAAAACCTTCAGCGGTGCGCGGTAAACAGCTGGCACCTCTGGGACTTCCTGCCACCTACACCTCCTTTTAAACATATAGACACACACACACACACACACACACACACACACACACACAACTCCCCTACACCCTATCCATTTTTAATGACAGTTAGCCAGGCTACCTCGTCACTGGAATGAGGCACATCGATCATGAACACAATACCCATTCCAGCAGAGAGAGAGAGAGAGAAAGAAGGAAAGCATAGGAGGGGTATCAGTGTGTGAGTGTGTGTGTGTGTGTGTGTGTGTGTGTTTGAGGGGGCTTAATGACAAAGGCACAAAAGCAGAGCAAATACTTGCTGCTGAATGAATGAAAACCAATGAAAGCAGCATGGCCCTGAGTCTCTCAGTCCCACAGTGACCCGGCAGCCAGTGTTTCCTGTGTCCAGGCTAACTACACTAGGACGGCTGAGCCATTTCCCTGAGCAGCCACTCTTTAATCTGCTCTAGTAATCCCACTGAGGCCCCTCCTAAGGACAGCAGCCACATCTCCCTCGTCTCTTTCCCGCTCTCTCCTCCTCTTTCTGGTCCTCTCTTTTCCTCAACTCACAAAATCCTCCCCACTGTACTCTAAGACCCAAACAAATCCACTCTGCAGTGTTGTGGCACAGACGTCTCGTCCAGCTTGTTGACATCCACCCCCAAAGGACAGCATTCTCTCACAGTAACACAGACTCAACTCTGCATTGACAGCAAGGGCTATCTCACCCTTTTGACCTTGTTACAGGAATTTGTAACAGTGAAAATTAGAATAAATTACTTTTCTAGGTGTTTTTTGTTTTTTTAGCAGTCTGAGAGTTAAGGTCAGCGAAGTGGTTCAACCCAATCATCAATATCTCATCCTAAGCCTGGCTGGCCCTGAGAGAAAGGCTGTGGGGTTCTTTTGAATTGTTGTGGCTGGTCCGAGGAGAATCAGGCCTCCAGACTCCACCACCAATTAAAGCCAGCGTGATTAAGGACAGAGCAGAGGCATTTGTGTGGTTGTTGGGGGTGCGCGGGTGCTGATCCCTTGGGAGGCCTTGAGTGGACTGTGCAAGGACACCACAACAGCTGGGAGCTTTGATGATGGCTTAAAACCCACATTCCAAGAGCAAATGTGTAAAAGTAATTAGTTACAACCACATGTGCACATTAACGGCTACACATAAAAATCCTCCTCATCGCGTGCATAAAAAAAAACTACAATCTTTATGCCCCGGAGATGTGCTGTTGCTATCAACCGCTCAGTTCCACCGTTAATGCATTTCTTTTAGAATACTTGTTTTTTGTGTTCTTGTAACAGATGTCAGGGGGCTCCCCGACAAGCCGTTTGAGAGAGAAACAAGTTTAGAAATACGCAATATTGATTTCCTTCTACTGTATCCCATTTATTAAAAAACTATCTACAGCACTGATGCGGGATAGATTCCGTAATAAATGGTAGTAGGGAGAATTCAATGGGACGTAGACTACTATTGTGTGTTTTCTGAAGGTCAGCCCCCCTTTTTTTTTATATTGTGTGGTTTTCAGAATAACTGATTTTAAAGCACAGGAGATAGCATTCAGAGTAGATAGCATTTATTGATTTTAAGAGGCTAAACCTGGGAGAAAGAAAATGCTGAAGCAAAAATGAAACGATACAGCTCGCCTCATCTACAAACAGTCATATTGCATACTCCAGAAATGATTTGGTGTGAAAATGGGAGCTTTTAACCTTTATTGTCACAGCTAGCTCTCTCGGCCCATCTCTCCCCTATTTCTCTCTGTCTATTCACCCACACAAACAGAAAGAACACACACACACACACACACACACACACATTTTGTTTATTGGATTTGGCCTGAGCTCCTAGATTTGGGTCAATTGAAAACATCAAGACACAGTAGCACCACACAGGCTGGGTATAAAGACTGAAAGAGAATGAGGAGAGGGGGGCAGCTACAATAACTCTCTCTGAATTGATACTAGACTATGGTGGATATCTAGCTATCATACTTTGATCAAGCAGAACTGCTGTTTCCAAATCCCCATGCCAAAGTGCATCGGTAGCCCAACAACACCCCCACCTGAACCCCATTTTAGGGCTTTAAACCCCCCCCACCCGTACCCCGTCGGTCCTGGGCAGGCCTGGTCCCTGGCAGCTCATCAGAAGTAACAGACTGGTCGGGGACAAACTGCCAGGCAGGAAAAGAAGGCGAGGAACAGGTCAGGCGTGCGCCTCCTGACCGCCATTTGAACTCTGAGGCAGGAACGATAACCGCATATCTAAAGTGGTAATAATATGCTTCAATGTTTTCTTCTCGTGATGAGCAGTCATTGTTGTGGCGTCTGTGGTGGAATGCATGCGGCCAAGACCTTGGCGTCTTTTCTGAAGGATTGTCAGTGGACATGAGTTGCTGTAGGTGGTGCTCGTGTGTTCGTCTGTCCAGCCATGGTGGTTTTTGTTGCCCGCAGACATCCAAGCTCTTCTTCTGCTTCCTTCAAATGACATGGAAGTGCTGACGGAACAAATATGCCACTGGACTATTCCTAAAATTCTGGCAGATTGTAACATAGCGTACCATTTCTGTAGGGATATTTAGGTTGATCCACACCTCCATTATTCAATCCATCCCAAACCAAAGACCCAATATTTATCCTTTCACACAACAACTTACTGATCAGTTATAGGATATACTGTACATCACAAACATATATGTTTTAGATACGATTATACTAGTTGCCTCATCCGTTTTCACCAGAGATCCTCTGTTCAGTTCATCTCAGATAGCAAAGCAGTAAATGCATTCTCATGAATGGGTTCGTATGATATCATTCGAAAACTTATGCGCAACAGTTTGCGTGTTAGCCTACGAAATGACCACTGCCAGCTGGTCAAGTGATGGACGGTCACGTGACAGAAAAGCTTAGCGTTCACTCCAGTTAAATTTAGCCGAGAAAAGGTGACTGTGAGCCGGGTACAGGGCACCGCGGAGTGACTGTCCTTTCAGTGGCCACTGCTGTTGAGTTTAGCCGACAAAAGGTGGCAGTCATACGGCGACGACAGTTAAGTTCAGGCACCAAAACGACTAGTTAGGATTAGAAAAAAACACTGTGGTTTGGATTAAAACACTGGTCCCTTTGAGTAGTACTCCTGCGACACAAACACGCGTTTTCTTTGGAAAGTCTTGTGTTTTCCCCATGACACAAACTCTCCCCCGCATGAAAGCCCTGCCCTGTGTTTTATGACCTACCCCATCCACCCCGACCTCCTTCCGCCACAGACCACAGCGCTCCGATACAGCAGCAGTCAATGTGGTGCGTGGAGCAATAGATGTGTAGAGTACATACGAATTACGGTGCTTTACTTTTGGTAGCTATATGTACGAATGATTCATGAGAACGGCCTGCAGCAGTGTGTCAACATTTTCAGAAAGTCGCATTTGTTTTGAAAACTTTAAATGCACATTTTAGGACCTACAAATTATTGATCCCTCTCTCAGCTCTGGGTGGTAAGAAACCCTTTCTCCCCCTATACAGTGACCCTGTGCAACACACCACACGGAGCACACACACTAGCACAAACCGGCATTGAATTTCAGCATGTGTCCCCTAGACTGATGGCCAACTGTATGGATTAAAGACAAAGTGGCGCAATGGGCAATGAGGAAGGTGGAGGAGGCAGAGGGAGCTGTCTCCTCATCTGTGCGTTTGTGTGTGTGTGTGAGTGAGATTGTGTGATTGTGTGTGTGTATGTGTTTAGCTATTAGAGACTAGAGGACTAGAAGGAGGAGTCACAGGGGGATGTGAGGCAGCGAAGGTAGCGCCAGCGTAGAAATAATGGAGTGAGGGAATCGACCAGTGAGGAGGATAAAAAAAAAATCCAACCAGTCAATACAGCTAGGAGTGTATCAATTATGTATGGCTTCAATCCTCTTTTTGGGCAAGGCACGGAGGGGAGCAGGTTAGACTGAAAAAGTATGTGTGTTTGTGTGAGATTTGATTGTGTGTGTGTATGTGCTTGGAATGTGTTTTTGTATATATCGCAGACCACTAAAGCCCTTGGTGCCGGCTGCTTTAAAACGCTCCCAACACTGTTCAATAACTCAAAAATCAAAAACGATGTTCATGAAAACCAGAAGCGTGGTGATGCATCCGAATTTCAGCTACATGTTGCTGTCATTTCTTTTTTGTCAGTCCACGAGAAGCATTTTTCACTCCTAATAACCAACCTTAATGGAATGCTGTGCAAACTATGAAAAAAAACATTAATTTGCTTATGCATGACTTAAGGCTTCACATAATACACAGCTAATGTAACCCCCACAGTCTTTACTCCTTTCCACATCTCATGTGCACCTCTTATACAAGGTAAAGATGTTAAGATGGATACTGGTGATAAGATCGGAAAGTCCATGGCTGTTTCCCTGGCCCTTTCTCGCCTTTCTTTTCCACTTATCTCCCCATCTATTCCCCTACTCCCGCCCCCCCATCCCTCCTGAACCCACTCGCCTGTGCTCCCGTGTTCGCTCTCCTTTGCGGCTCCCAGTCGAGGTGGCCTCTTTGCTCAGTAATTCAGTCGGGGGGCTAAAAGGAGGAAATTACATCCATGCTGCCTGACCACTTTGAACTCTCAGCCCCCCTCTTCCCTGCTTGCTCACTGGCAACTGGTTTAAAGGCCCACACTGACATTTAAGAGATGAAAATAGGGAGCTGTGAAAGTGCCTAGATGTGTAAATGTGTGTGTGTGTGAGTATGTTAGATTAAACCTTATTTTGGAGTTTCATTTCAGCGGACACGACTTGTGTCAACACTGTACGGAAGAGGATTAGGGCCACTGGTGAAAAAAATATTTGAGTTCAGAATTTTGACTTTATTCTCAGAATTCTGACTTTAATCTCAGAATTCTGAGATTTAAGTCATAATTCTGACTTTATTCTCAGAATTCTGACTTTAATCTCAGAATTCTGACTTTAATCTCAGAATTCTGACTTTATTCTCAGAATTCTGACTTTAATCTCAGAATTCAGAATTCTTACTTTATGCTCAGAATTCTGACTTTAATCTCAGAATTCTGACTTCCACTGGGATTAAAAACAAGTCACCCAGTGCAAGGTGTCAACTAGTCACAATTAAACAGAGCTAGCAATTTACCTAGAAAGAGCTGATCTTACACAAAAACTAAAACAGTTATGCTGAAAGTTTTAATAGTAGATACACAATGATTAGAGAAATACATGAAAATGGTGTTGCTGGGGGTCAAACATTTCTTAGGAACACAAAGAATAGCAAGGTCTATATTTTTGATACATATTTGGCAAATTAAAACAACTTAATATACATATAACACTATGGTGGGTTGTTTTAAACCATCTTAAGTTCTTTCACTGCTTACAAGCTCTATAACCCAGTTTATTCCTCATATGTCCTCACTGCATAGTACTTAACACTTTTATTTGTCCCCATTTTTTGCAGAAAAAAACAAATTGACTAATTACTTTTTAAAATAAAAATGTAACTACAATTGCCATTTTTATTAAGGGTCTTGAATTGTAGTTTTCTAATTTCATCTCTTAAGAGTTGGCATTTTGTTTGCATCCAACATCCATTCATCTTAAACACATCAAATAATTTTCTGTATTTCCTCTCTTAACAAGATGTACAGATCAGCTGCATCAAGTGGATCTGCTGGAGCATTCCATCCTTTCTTCCATAAAGGAAACTTCTCTCCCCTGCAAAACTGTCTGGGTGGTTGCGCCGCAAAAATATCTGCATTTCTTCTACACAACCATTTTCTGTTCCCCTGTCTGCAAGAATCCTCTCTGGACATCCCCCTATGCTTGAAACGGTTTTGATGAAGTAACTTGCAACTACTTTAGGATCACTGTTCGTAGTATAGGCCTCCATCCATAACACATAGCGACTAAAGCAATCTATACAGCCATTGATGGCAATGCCATAGGGCTTTAACTTATCATAGCCATCCATATGCCAAAGCGCATTTGGCCCTCTGCAGCTGTATTGACGTCTTCTCAAGCATCTGGCTCGTCTTAATTCCACACCTTGTGGATCAACCAATTTGATGATGCGTCTGATGGTATCTTATGATACAACAAATCCCCGTTGAACTGCACGAAGATGTAGCCAACGGTAACCCTGCATCTGTCCATTGGTCATGATCTCATGTTGAACAAAGGCCAGCACTTCATCCAAGTCAGACTGGTTCTTCCTTCTGAACAGACCAAGTCTTCTACAAATTCTCTTTAAAGTCTGGACACTTATTACTATTTGACTGTTGTGTGCTAAAATTGTAAGTATTTCTTTGTTACTGAAAGAAAGTCTGAAGTAGAGTTTGATATATTCATCCAAATCTGACATAGCAGGCATTGTTGTGAGCAGCAAAACTAATCAAATCATACTGAGGGAAGGCTTTAACAGTAATTGAAGATTCGGTCTCCATAGGAGGGGATGTAATTTGCCAGCATTGCATCATCCATGAGCACGATGACGTCGCTGTCAATCTGCACAGAATAACAAAGAAAAAAGACAATTATCTCCAAAGTGCATATTCCATAAATAATAAGGTTAAGCCTCACAAATCGACCCTTTTCAAAGTAGGCTCTGTGTCACTCCAACTGAAACCTTTGACAACTAGACAAGATTTACCAGATCTCTCAATCATTTTAAATACAATGGTTCAAAAGCAAATTGATAGGTTCATTTATTCTAAGGAGTAAAATACCTGTGCATATATTTATATAAACTTGAAATCATACAATGTCTGCCAGTAACTTTGTACACTCCTTGTCATACTCCTTTATTTGCTTAATTTAACTTATATTTGTCCACAGCCCAGTTTAATTGGTGGATGAATTAACTTGTGATAATCCAACTCTGTCGTTAAAACATTAAAAATACCAAAGAACAGAGTTTCATACTAAAACAAGTGTCTCATCAGCGGACACTGCACGTCAGAAACATGCAATAAGCTTAAAAACATGCTAACGTTGCTAGCTAACTCGTGTGTGCATTTCATATCCGCAGCATTTCTGTAGTCTTTACAAACACCAGGCACCAAACCAACGTATAATTCTCTTTTACTCACCTTTTGTTCTTCCAGTAATGTAATTGCTTCATCTGGGACCCCTCGACTACGCAAAAACTCACTTATATCCAAGTTCGACATGTTCAGTGTGTGGTTCTCCATCATTCAAAGTTACTCCCTCATTGGTCCCTTACAGTTACCCATACTTCTGAGAATAAAGTCAGAATTCTGACTTTAATCTCAGAATTCTGAGAATAAAGTCAGAATTCTGAGTTTAATCTCAGAATTCTGAGAATAAAGTCAGAATTCTGAGATTAAAGTCAGAATTCTGAGAATAAAGTCAGAATTCTGAGATTAAAGTCAGAATTCTGAGAATAAAGTCAGAATTCTGAGAATAAAATCAGAACTCAAATATTTTTTTCACCAGTGGCCCTAATCCTCTTCCGTAACACTGTAAATGCCTCTTCTCTTTGCAATTTATTGCAGGTTAAAACATATGTCTTAGTACTTTGAATATGTGTATTATGTGGGCTGAAGTACTTTGCAACATACTTCAAATGGAGCCTGTGGATAGGAGTCTTACTTGTCTAAAGGAGATGTAGTTTATTTCTGTCAAGCTGAATTCCTACCTAGCGACCTGCCTCCACTCAGCCACCATCAGACATAACAAACTGGGCGCTAATGCTAATGGCATAAGCGTGTCTGAAAAGCAGCCACTTCAGACTAATATGACTCATTAACAGCAGTGGGTTGGAAATTCTTTAGTCACTTTTGGTAAAAAAGGTTGACGTAGTGAAAGAATAGAGTTCAAGTGTGCTTAACCTTCAGTAAAGGGACATTTAATGCATATATATAGTGGAATTCACATAGGTGAGTTTGTTTCTATGAGTGATACTTACAGAATGCATTAACATGTAGTTACTCTGCCTTCCGTAGCGGTCACTCCATATCTCTAGGTCAGACCATGTCTACGGTGGTCAAAGTTACAATGCATGTCCACCTGTCTCACTCATTTTAATGTTTATTTACGTCTTAGCCCATCTGTGTGCATTCAATTGAGCCTCTTTTGACAGTTTTTTTTGTGTCTGTCAATCTACCTGTCTTAACCCATGTCTTTACCCACCTGTCTGGACTGCTTGTCTACGTGACATTCTAGTTGTTCGTCACTTCACTGTACCTCTTTGTCTTTCTAGGCATCTCTTGCCTGTCTGTCTTAGTCCAATGTGTCTGTGTGTCTCTCAGCAGGATCCCGGACTGTCAATGCAGCGAGTAATGAGGTGTATGCTTCAGTCAGCATGTGAGGAGTTAATAAGGAAGCAGCAGAGGCCATCACACATCAACAGGCATACAGTAGGCGTGTGTGTGTGTGTCTGTGTGTGTGTGTGTATGTGTTTCGGGAGGGTGTGAAGGCTAGGGAGCCTCCCTGGCACACTTACGGATGTCTGTCGACCAACGGGGGTATTGATTTGGAGGGGAAGGCAGAAGACAGAAATGAATTCTGATCCACAGAGGGACTCCACAGTGCATGTCAGAGTGTGTAAGGTTGTTTTTTTTGTGAGCATGTGTGTGTGTGTCTGCGCATGTGTGTAACAGTGTGTGTGTGTGTGTGTGTGTGTGTGTGTGTGTGTGTGCATGCATGTGAGGATGTTTGTTCTCTTTGTCTCAGCGTCTCTGCCAGTGTACATGATGTACATACAAATGAAGGGTTTGGTTACACCCTGCTGCTCTAAGGGCTGTTGCTTGTGCATGAGTGTAAGCATGTTTGTTGTGTGTGTGTGTGTGTGTGTGTGTGTTTGTGCATAGATGAATGTTAGTCTGTGTACATAAGAAAGAGAGACAGACAGGGAGGAGGGGCATTGTGAACTAGGCTCAGGTGGTGAGATACACTTTATCTAATCCCAAACTAGGTGTGTACATACGTGTGTGTGTGTGTGTGTGTGTGTGTGTGTGTATGTGTCTGTTTATTTGTGAGCAGCATGCCTGCAAGAATACATGTATGCATGTGTGCTGTGCAAGCTTGCATCTGCAAAATATTCCTCACCTGGACTTCAGTCGTGATACGTTAATGAGAGTCTACAAGCACTACCGAGGCTGAAAGACCTCCTCAGACCCCACAATAGAGCCTATGATTTAATCCAATTTTATTCCATAAGAAATATATAGAGACAGAGGCTATGGGCAAACACGCTCCTGCAGTGGACAGAATTATTAGATTTGCCAATAAAGAAACTCTGTGGGGTGTGAACGAGAAAGAAAGCAGGGACTGATCTCCGGTGGTGTGTCTAAAAGTGCCTGGGTGTTTTTTCTTTTTTGTTTGGCAGAAGAGGGAAAATCAACATAATGAGCCCAAACTGCCTTTGTGTCTCACTCTCTTCGTCTCTCTTCTCTCTCGCCCCTCCGTCTCTTTCTCCATCTCATCCCACGACACTCCGACAGCTGCTTCTGTGCAGCCAAATTAACTGCTCCCCAGTTGCTTTTGAAAAGTGTGAAATAAAATAAGCATTTACCCTCTGAGGGATACAGTACTTTTGGTTCCACGTATGAACTTTAAACATGCTGCCTTTCATTCAAAGTGTAGGTAACAGTATTTGTCCACCACAAATCTGTGTTTTTCCATCCCAAATCATCATACCCCCCACCCCCCCATCCATAACTCTGTGGCCCTATCTGTTACTGCCATGTGATCCTTCTGGCTCCAAATATCTGATTTACAAGTCGGCAAGAAGGGTAATATTTCAACAGGCTGTCGGCAGACGCACTGTTTAAATCAACGGCCTTATCTAGCCTGTGCTCCTTCTAATATTTTCTCTCAAATATTGTATTAGAGATATGTTATCCATCCCTGCAAATTCATCTTCGTCCTTTAGCCGAATGTGTGTCTGAATACGTACGAGCAGACATGAATGAATGTGTGTGTGTGTGCGTGGGTGGGTGTGTGTGTGTGTGGTGTTAGCACATGTGAGGACAGCTTTGCCCACCATCTTAAACAGTGGCAGTAAGCATTTTCTCTCATTTTGTCTTGTACTCGTGTGGATGTTATCATTGACTACTTAAGAAAAACACAGACCCAGGCCCATATAAACTGCTCTCTCAACATCAACTAAAAGAGTAAACCGAGGAGGACTCTTCTGCACAGCAAGAAATAGGATGCCTGGCTCATTCTTAAATCGAAAAACACATTCACATATGCAGTAACACATAAACACACACACGCACGCTGTACAATACTACATCCATCACTAGGGCTCAGGCTGACAGCTTTGTCAAAATGAGCCGCAGGGGAGAAGAGAATGGCATTGTGGGATTGAGTCCTCCCATCGGACGCTGCACTGACAGGAAAGAAGAAAGGGGAAGAGGAGAAGAGAAAGGGGGGAAAGAACTGGGGAAAAATCAGGGAATATGTTGCACAACTCAAGCAAATGGAGAGAGAGAGAGAGAGAGAGAGAGAGAGAGAGAGAGAGAGAGAGAGCAGAACAAGTGGTAGAGCTGCCATGGGAAGCCCATCAAAACCAGCAGCTCCCCTGCTGTAGCCTGTTTACTAAGACTGGCCTTGTGAAGGACAGACAAAGAGCATATTGCAGACCTGGCAGCATGACCGCATCACACAGTAAAACACACACACACACACACACACACACACACACACACACACACACACACACACACACACACACACACACACACAAGACCTCCTGAGGGTCTGCCAAACTGCAGCAAATGAACCAAGGCCCTGGTAAGAACCCACACAGCAACAAATATACTCCATGACAAATGCACGTAAGGTGTGTGTGTGTGTGTGTGCGCGTATGTATGTATATATATGTGTGTGTGTGTGTGTGTGTGTGTGTGTGTGTGTGTGTGTGTGTGTGTGTGTGTGTGCGTGTATTCCCCCCCTTTAGATGGCAGCTGGTGGTGTAGTGAAGTGAGCTGTCAGCTCCTCTAAAACAGAAAAGATCAGTCCATAGAGTCAGCCTGAGACCTCTAAATAAACACCTTCACCACAGTGCTGGTGACTGAGCCTGCTGCTATCCACTGATGTGTGGGCTCAGCTTCAGAATCTACTACACTGCACTTCACTTGGTGATTGCAGCCCGAGGAAGGCGACTGACACACACAAAAAGAGGCAGCGAAAGCGAGAGAGGCAGTGAGAGTTGCAGACATGGCCTCCCCCAATTATAGACCAAACCTTGCCACTCTATTCACTTTACTCTTCGCCTGGCTCCTGACAAACCCTGTCGCGATTCCTTCAACCAGCACTCGTGTTTCTCCCTGACACTCTCTAGGCTCTAATTAGGCTTGTAAATAATTATTGCAATTAAAGCCTACAATTAGGAGGAGTGAAGCACCGCCATTACTTTCACAATAAATGTCATGAGCATTCTGCATAGGCGCAGGGAAGAAACAGACAAATGCAGTGCCATTATAGAGGCAGACAGACAGTGAGAGTGAAAGAGAGAAGGGGGGGTACATGACGACAGTTGACATACTCACAGCTCTTAATTATAGAGCTGATTATTCTGGCAGGTTGGCTCCTGGACTGTTTCTTTGGCTCACATTCACAAATAGACAAAGTGTGCGCGCACACACATATACTACGTGCACAAATGCGAATAGCGTACACATCTGACTATTTGAAAGCACATATAGCTTATACACCCGCATATAAAAGAAAGGAAACAAGCAAAAGGGAAGTTGTTTTGAATTCTACTTAATATCGTGTTGCTGTGTTTAGAGGCTGAAACTGGAGCTTAATCAGGGATAAACAGCGCTCTTTCTAGAATCTAATGAGGAGCTCTGCACAAGTTCAAGGACAGGTTTGCTACGCAAGGTGCTTAGAGTGACTCATTTTTTCAATGTTTGCTTGAAAAAAGAATTGTAATTAGTTGCCTTTATAAAACACCGTAGACTGCCCAACCCCACCCATTCTGCCACTCAAAACACGCATTTATCCTGCGCTTAAAAAAAAACGTAGCAAAGGTGCACACAACACAATAGTTGTTTTTTTACGCGCTACGTTTGTGGTAGCAACAGTCAGCTGGCTAATGGCAAACTGTGGTAGACTGCAGACAGACAGAGACAGAGGTGTCAGAGAGTCTAAGGATCAGTTGTCCTTTTCCTCATTATCTCATAATATGTCAGGAAGCCAGTGAGAGACTTGAGGGTGGTGGGGGGGGGTTAGCTGGTATTGAGGAGGATGTGAAAGATGTGGGTCTTGAAAGATGAATACAAAGATGAATTGATTATTTTGATAATCGATTAATCGGTTTGAGTTATTCTTTATGAAACAAAGTCGGTGAACTGAATATCTTGGAGTTGTGGACAAAACAAGACATTTTCAGACGTCATCTTGGGCTTTGGGAAACACTGATTGCTATTTTTCACCATTTTCTGACATTTTATAGACCAAAAAACTAATCAATTAATCAAGAAAATAACTGACCGATTAATCAACAATGACAACAATCGTTAGCTGCAGCCCTATTTGAAATCCATTCATACAGGACTCGACACTATTGAGTTTATTTGGAGATGTCGAGCTACATGGCCACACAAATTCACAGCTTGTACAGCGTGTTACTACGTATTGACCTCTGCTGATATAGCAGGGGACTTGGGTGTGAAGGTGGGAGAAGGGTAAGGGGGAGGGATGGATGGATGGATAGGGAAACAGAAGGTGAGAAGAGGGTTCAGGCTGGGACCTGGGTGCACAGGCTTCTATTAATTAACAGCTTGATCGGGGCTGACAGGACGTGTGCTGCTATCAAATAATGAGGTTAGGATTGGCCAATGGTTCCAGGGCACAAAACCTGATTAACACTAATCCTGGCTTAAGTCAATTAACAATGCCTGCTCAGGGACTCATGTAAATGAGGGGCCTTTGTGAGGTGGGCAAGCACAGAGGGAGCAAACAAGGCTCGACATTCAGACATGAAAAACATGGTTAGAACATAGCGGAAAGGGGGAAGGATACTTCTATCGGTGATCGTGAGAAAGAAAGAGCTGACAAGCAGTGGTCAAGCAGTCGGATGCTATGGAAACATGATTCAATGATGGGGCGGCTCCAACTGACCTGCTGAGTGACCCCTTGGGTTTGATGAACAGAGTCAGTCAACCCTTGAACTTCCCACAACCCCTGACCGAGGGAGAGCATTTAAACAGATAACATGCACATGCATTAAACTGAACACATGCATGTCAACATACATCCACATAAACCTTCCAACACGTCTGATTCAGGCAGAAAAAAACGAATTTTCCTCTGACAAATAGTTCAAATCACACAACTTTTCACTTAACAGCTGCGATGTCATATGATGCAAAATCGCATGAATGAAACCACTTATTGGCAGGCAGTGAAATGATTGGACTGGGGGACGGGACCGGAGACAAGAGTGAGATAACCACCCTTTAATTTCAAAATTGAAAATAAAAGAGCAGTCAGACAAGACTGAACCTAGGCAGGAGAAGCAGTGAACGGACATAGACAAAAATAGATGGTTAGGACAATAAATGCATAAAATAAACACAGAGAAAAAAATACACTAAAAGGTAAGTTACCACCAAGTAAGAGCAACGTGCGTTCAAACTACTGTAGTTTATTTACTCCAAACTACACATGGATAAATACGCACACACACACACAAAGCTCAAGATTAAGGGAGCTTGACAAGTGGGTCAGGGATGAAAGTGGTTGCCTCAGAATGAAAAGCTAAATGGCATCATCAATAACATTGGATGTGCGTATTGACAGGGGAATTTATCCTAATTTGTCCAGGTGTCAATAGCAAGTGAAGCTGTCAGGGAAGCAGGGAAGAATCTAAGCCCAAGGTTCCAAGCTGCAGCCCCCCCCCCTTCTCTTTCCAACTGCTGAGCACCTGGCTAAGGAAGCGGCCGTGCGATTGATTTGCTGGCCCTCACCCCTACGGTTGCCAAACTGACCCCGCCGTCACGCTTACAGCCCAGATAAAACATGACGGCCAATCCATCAAGGCCAGTGTCTGCTGTCTGACTGATAGCGGGCCGTCCCGGAGAGGTTTGTCTGTTGTTGAGGTCTGTCAAAAAAACAGATAGATGCTAGTAAGCTGTGGCCACGGTTCCCCTCTCATGATCAGCCCTGATGAGGGTGGGAATGGGATGCAGAAGTGTGGTCCATATGTTGGCACATGGCATCACAGTTTCCTTGTGCATGGTGAAGTGACCTTTGTTCAGGTCACTTCTCTCATATAAACACTCGTGTAGACTTCATGGTCGCCTGGCATATATGGCACCTTGTGTATTGTCAGTTGTACCACATAAACCAAAAACCTCTTATGAACCTCAATCGAAGGCCTAAGTTAGGTACAACATATCCTTCTTAACTCCCATTCATGTGGCTTAAAACCCAACCACGGATTCAACAGGGGAATTTGGGAACATTTACAGTAGGAACTTGCGAGAGAAAGATATCTCTTAAACCCTGTGGGATGCAGAAAAGCTTTCCGAGG
The DNA here is from genome assembly GCF_004354835.1 of Perca flavescens. Taxonomy (NCBI): domain Eukaryota; kingdom Metazoa; phylum Chordata; class Actinopteri; order Perciformes; family Percidae; genus Perca; species Perca flavescens. The sequence goes on from NC_041337.1 coordinate 9,142,601, forward strand.
TAAGAGAAGAAAAAATTCACAATTCCAGTTTTTGAACCTCAGTTGTGTTTTAAAAAAAAAAAAGGGATTGTCAGAAAAAGGCTTAGGAAGGAGTGAGAAGAGAGTGCCAACGGAAAACTGCACATTAAAACTGATTGCTCTTTCATCCTGAGAGCTGCCTCTTGATTGCCCTCTGCGCTGTAATGGCGGGTAGTCGAGTTATTGGGACGCTTTGTCCGAGTGTCACTGACGGACAGATTGGTGAGAAACCCAGAGATAAAAGGTCAGTGGTCAAACCCCTGGTCTTGTTCCCTGTCTGGCAGCTGCGAGCTAACCAGACTGCCCTGGGGCCGACACAGGGCCAAGGGGCCGCAAGGCGAAAACACTTGTTGAGGCAGCGGCAGTCGCAGGAAACCCCTTTCGCTACTCAGGCCTGACTGCAAACTAACAAACAGTGGAAAGGAGGGAGTGGCTCGGAAGAAGAACGCACAAAGCGCTAATCTTTTTTGTGCCTGTGCCATTTTGACTTTGTTTGCCCTACTGCTGCGTCCATTAGTGTGGCCTGAACCGTTGCCAAGACTGCTGAATAAAGCATCGTACTAAGCTCTGAAATCGATGGTTAAAATAAAAGTTGGGCTTTCAGGGAAAGGGAAAAAAAAAATCTGGAAAAACACACAGTAACATGCACACATATTTAAGTCTTTGAATGAGTGGTCTGGGCATAAGCCAGTCCAATCTGCTTGTTGTGGAAGGTGTAAACAGTTAACCCCCGGGAAACAAAAGGCTCTACACCAACACTGCTGCTAGTCGCTTTTTTTTTTTTTTTTTTTTTTTTTTCCAAAAGTCTACACAAGCTGTAACACTTACAGTGTACAGCGGAAGGACTGGCTATGAGCCATCATGTGTTCCATGGCCATTAACGCACAAAATCAGCGTGTTATACACACCAAAGTCCTGCATAATGATGAGCCAGTAGAATGTCAGCTAATCTAAGCCTGGACGAGGTGTGAATGAATCCTATTTCCTCCTGTCTTGATAACCACTGAACCCATTTCCTCCCAATCTAACCACGCCAGCCAAACAAAGGTTCTGGGGGGCTAAGGAGAAAGGAGGGAGGAGACCCAGAATAACTCGTAGGGAAAGGAGGGTAGGGGGTGCTTGGTGCAAGAACAGGTTAAAAAGAGGCCTCATACAAAAAATAAAAAGGTTTAAAAGAAGAAAAAAAAAAGAAGAAAGAATCCATGCATGGATTTCAAATTTCACAGCTGAGCACCTGGAAGAAATTGGCAGGCTTAAAAATAAAAAAAAAGAGGACTTCTTTTCTTTTCTGATAATCTGCGAGCTGTAATGTTGCCGTTCCATACGTGGAGCTGGGTAAGGGAGGAAGGATGGCGTACGAGGATCGGAGGCTGAGGGGGTTTAATGTTTGCTAAAGAGCCCAGGGTGTATTGGAGAGTGACAGCATCACATGGCTGAACACCTCTATAGGGGGAGGACTGTCTGTCCATGAAAGACGAGTCTGTTTTACAAGCCAGCTCAGTATCCCTCAGTTGGTCATGCTAGCAAGAATTTCACACTTATCCTTATAAAGAGCTGGCAATTAGACGGCCACTATTTCACTAGGAACACTATTAAGTCTGTTTGTGTCGATTATGTACTCTTGTGTGCCACAGCCATAAAACATTACAAAAAAAAAACATTGAGCTCCATTACAAAAGTCAACACCTGCTTCTTTTCTCGAGATGTTTTTCTTTTTCTTGAGAAGACACGATGAAAACGTAACCACTTTAATGTTTCGTGTTTTCAGGTGTTTTCAAAAAGCTTTTCAGGCAGAACTAAGGCCACGCCACAGGTATCACTTCAAAAACCCTTTCAGATGTTAAATCTTGATTGTTAGCCATGAATAATACATTATAGCCCCGGCTCTGCGTACTGGCCGCTGACCAAAGCCACCGACATAAAGCAGTCGCTGATTCTCGACCGTGTGTGATGAGTGCTCTCCCTACTGCTGGGTGCCAGCGGCCACAACAGCACAATACACCACAAAGGAAAAAGGAAATGAAAAGACCTCATAAAAATGTTGATAATCCAGGACCCAAAAGACCCCATTCGATAGTGGAGTAGTTGTCGCCGTTTGTCCCAGCGCGCTGCATTGTGTTGATAAACCGACAACAAAGAGAACGAAATGCTGCTCGAGGCCTCATGCGGGCCCCACAGTGTCAGGCATGCTTGTATATCCCTCTGTTGGCTTGAACTACCAAAATGCATGACAGCACACACAAACGTCCATAAACACAGGACTGGTCACAGAAACAGGTGAGGGACTTTTGCATTGTCATGCTTACGCATTCTGGGAAAAAAAGAAATAAATAAAAAAATAAAAAACATGAGAAAGAGAAACAAAAAGGAGTGCTGGGTGATAAATGAGAGGCAGAGAGAAAGAGAGGCTCCAGTTGGTGGGAACGAGGCCAGGCCAAACACGCATGCAGATGCAACGCACTGAATTTGCATGAGCTGGCAAAAGCACCAGTGGTTTAGCTCTGCTCCAGCTGCCATCCACACATGAGTACCCTTTCTACCTGTTTGATTAGAGCCTCCACTGGAATTGTTGTGGCTTTAAAGTATTGCTGTAGGCACAATGTATCCATCTGTATGCAAAGTAGGGTTTATTGGTGAAGGGTTGAAGCCCCCTGTGCTTCACCATGTAAAACTTATGTAGAACACACCCATGTGTGCTTTGTTGCGGCAGTGGAAGATGTGGTATTCAGTTTGAAATCCACAGCTTTTGATGCAATATTAAGTGCAGTGAGGTGTTTCAGGAATGTAAGACATTACAGGGGGCATTTCGTATGACGCTGACAGAAGAAAAAGACAGGGAAAAAAAAGAGGAGGAGGAAAAAAGTCGAGGACGTGTCTGGGAGGCAGCTCAGCTGAATCTCCCGAAACAGCGATGACCTTTTTTCTCTCCGTCACTGCTGCCGGCATCTCTACCCAGCCAAGTACCAAAATCTCGGGATTATTGGTCTAAATATAGAATCAGTCACTCACACACACACACACACAATCACACAACATGACTCATACATGTGATGTGGCAGAAATCCATACAACCGATCTACAGAATCACAGGATGCACAAGGACAGTTGGAAGACACATAGCTCAGAGTGCGAGTCCTGTGAAAATCCAGAGATGACGAGCATTTTTTTTTAGTTTTTTTTCAATAGAGGCACCATGGTGGAGATGTCTGAAGATAAATCTTGAGATGAAAACCCGCTGTTATATATTTCTGTCAGTAATGATACAGCACCCTAGAAGAAGGCACACACACACACGCGCACACACACCCACACGCACTGCTCCTGGAGAAGAGAAAGTCAGTGAGCCAGGTCTTTTCATCAGTTCCACTGCGCTGCCTCGCATTGGGTCAATCTCACCACATCATTAATATGGTGGATGCTGTTGTCATTACATCTAGAAAACAAAAGCACCGTTTAACATGGCAGCACCATGGGTAGCATGTGAAACAGGGAGCTATTAAATATGTTTGGGGGTGTGAGAAAGAAACAAATGAGAACGAGAGAGAGAACGGAAAGTTATTTCACACATTGGAAGACAACTCGGGGTGGGCAGTGAATGTGTAAGAGACTAAAGAATAGCTATATATATGCATTAGGTGTTTTCTCTCTCTCTCTCTCTTATATATATATATATATATATATATATATATATATATATATATATATATATATAGTACAGGCCAAAAGTTTGGACACACCTTCTCATTCAATGTGTTTCCTTATCTTCATGACTATTTACATTGTAGATTTTCACTGAAGGCATCAAAACTATGAATGAACACATATGGATTTATGTACTTAACAAAAAAGTGTGAAATAACTGAAAACATGTCTTATATTTTAGATTCTTCAAAGTAGCCACCCTTTGCTTTTTTTGATAACTCTGCAAACCCTTGGTGTTCTCTCAATGAGCTTCATGAGGTAGTCACCTGAAATGGTTTTCACTTCACAGGTGTGTTTTGTCAGGGTTAATTAGTGGAATTATTTCCCTTATTAATAAAAAAGCAAAGGGTGGCTACTTTGAAGAATCTAAAATATAAGACATGTTTTCAGTTATTTCACACTTTTTTGTTAAGTACATAATTCCATATGTGTTCATTCATAGTTTTGATGCCTTCAGTGAGAATCTACAATGTAAATAGTCATGAAAATAAAAGGAAACGCATTTGAATGAGAAGGTGTGTCCAAACTTTTGGCCTGTACTGTATATGCGGGGGAGAGAAAAAGACTTGATGAAAAGCCTCCGAAAGCGGAGATTCCATTTGAATACTCAATGGAAGACTGTCATTATAGTTTTTTTTGTTTAGGTTTTGTGCGAGTGTACATGTGATTGCGAGAGCCAGTGGATTTGGGCGGTACCTATGTAAATGGGAATGGAGGGAGCATGTGCTTTGTGCGCGAGTGTGTTCCTGTGGGTGCCTGTCTGCATGTTTGTGTTTACAAAGGGCTCGCACATCCCACGATTCTCGGCATCGCCACAACACACACACGGACAGGTGTGAGGACCAGAGAGAGAGCGAGAGCGCGCGCGAGAGAGAGAGCGAAAGAGAGCAAGAGCCCAGATTGTGGAGCATGGCCTCGCTGAGCAAATATTACTCTCGCTCTCCCAATTTCTCTCCGTCTCCCTCTCTCTGTTTCTCTCGCTCTCTGTCTCATCCAATGTCTGTCTCTCCATCGGTCTCTCTGTATTCTCTCTTTCCCCACTGTGCCAAACACAGAGGGCCTCTTTGTTATTCAGAGTAGGAAATGCAACTGGAGCCAAATCTGGCCTGCTTTCTGTTTGATATCATCCCTCCTTTGTTCTAACCGTCTCCCATCACGATGCGCTTGGCCTCAGACAGACATCGGAACAAGCGGAGCTCAGACGAGATAGATCTCGTGATGTCCTGTATGTCTGACTTCAAGTATAACTCAGGGTGACATTTAGGACAACGATAAAGGTCAAATAGATGTTTTCCACTGAATGCTAGTGCGAAGGGGCAGGTTTAAAGGTGGCTGCTGTGGCTTTTTTTTATAGTGTATAATGTTTTATTAAAGTGCTCATTTTATGCTTTTTCCCCTTTCCTTTATTGTGTTATATATCTTTTTTGGGCACGTTATAGGTTTACAAAGTGAAAAAGCCCAAAGTTTACCCCAAAGGGACTTACCATCTCCAACAGAAAACACTGTTCACAAACTGCTCCAAACAGCTCTATTGTAGTCCAGCCTTTACTTCCGTGACGAACGTGCGTCACTTTGTAACACACGTTATAATGCTCGCCTAGCTGCTAGCGTGGCATGCCCTCATAGTCTGCTTCTGACTGGCTAGTAGTCCTTACCTAGCTACTGCGCATGTGCGACTCCCAGCAAAGATGGGATAGAAGTGAGATGCCTCACTCTGTAGCTAAAACAGAGAGCTCAACACACAGGGTGAAAAGAGGAACCGCAGCAATGTGCAGTACAACAAAAAGATGGTGTTTTTTGAAAATTAAACCATGTAAACCTATTCTGGTACAACCTCTAAATACAATTATGAACCTGAAAATGAGCATAATATGAGCAATTTAAAATTACTATACATCCTAAAGTCATCCCGCTGTGTAGAAAGAGGTTACGTCAAACTAGATACACTTAATATTAGGCATTATGTGCAGTTCCCTCTAGGCAGATTAAATTAAAACTTTCTGGATAACAGCTTTGTGGTAGAGTTTTTGGTAATACTTGAATAAACCGTCGCAAATAAATGGTAAATTGATAGTTAATTAAACCTAAGTTAATGGCTATTTTACTGTTATCTAACAACAAAATGATAATTAATAATGTTGACTAATTATTAGTTATGCTATAATGTGTGTTGCTCACATCATAACATTTTATATATTATATTACCTTTTTGTTAATGATTAAGAAATTGTTTATAAACCACCATTTGGATGGCTATTATGTAAGGGTTAATGCCCGACGAGGTGTCCATTGTCAGGTATTAATGACGGCGAGGCGTCGGACGGTTGCCTCCGCCGAAGTCAATTAGTTTTACAATCGAAATCTAAAGTTTATCCAAACAATAACTCAGTTTCCCTGGTTACGCCTGACGGTTTGACTAATACCTGGAACAATCATTCCTATCCATCAGGTTCTTATGCAATGCAAACGTTGTTCTCTCCACCAGGAATTAGGAAGAACCTTAGATACGACTTGCCTCCCTTAGCAACCGGAGATATTTATATAGTCCGCTCAGCTAAAAGAACCCTTCAGTTTAGCTACGAGCCAGAAAGCTAACGCTATGCTAGCAAGATCCAAAGTCAATGACATTGTGTACAGTTGGCAATCAGTAAAAATAATTTGACAGTATGTTGAACAACAAGACAAGCTAGCTATCCAGCCATGTCATTGTCCCCAAAACAATATAACGACTTTTACGAAGAATTTGATCCGTGATGTGTAACGTTACTGTCGGCTGCAGCGGCGCAGCCTGAAGCAGCGAGCTGAACAGTGAACGGGATGTGTGAGATAACGTTATTCGCTGTGAAACAAAGTCAGTCCAGAGGGCCAGTAGAACTTATTTCTTGCAGGCTGTGTGTTTTAGCGCCATCCTGTGGTGTTCAGAGGACGATTTGGAAATAATAAATCCACATTTCCTTATTGATTTAATATACCGCATTCATTTAGAACAGTAAACAGTCAGTTTCAGGTAACTCCTTTAGTAGGTGTCCTACATCACTTTTTAATGGACACCCTGCAGCCAATCAGAATAGAGTATTCACCCAGACCATGGTATAAAAAGTTGCATCTGATGACGAAATGCCTTGTTAGTGGTTAATAAAAACTTTGTAAAGCATCTATAAACATTTAGATAGCTTTCATCAGGGCTCAGACAATCATCTCTTTTATAGATTGCAGAAGAAAGATTTAATGGGACAAAATTAATGTTAATTGATGCTTTATAAACCATTTATTAATCATTAACGTACTATTATAAGCATTAGTTGCAACTTTAGAATAGCCATCCAAATGATGTTTATAGATGGTTTACAAAACAATTATTAACCACTGACTTAACTGAAGTATTAACCGTCTAACGTTATAAACTTAATATTTGATGTGCCACTAAACTAATGATGAATTAACATTACTTATAACATTACTAATAATTAGTAAAGATTTTAAATCATCATTTCATTGTGTGCCAACAGTAAAATACCTATTAACTAAAGTTTACTTAACTAGCAATTTACCATTTATTAGTGATGGTTATTATGAAGCGTTACTGGATTTTTTTCAAGCAATTAAATCTTACTCTCCAGAATCACATGTAAAAACACATCTGTTGGATTTGCCAAATGTATGGAAAAATTGTGTGCGTGGCTACTCTAAATCCCAATCCAGTTACTGTGGCAGGTGTGACTATCAAGTGGTATCCTTGAACATGCAACATCCCCAAAGTAGTTGAGAGCATTTCTGTGTGTGTGTGTGTGTGTGTGTGTGTGTGTGTGTGTGTGTGTGTGTGTGTGTGTCCGTCTGCTTCAATCCTCCCCAACCCCTGGAGAGCGAGACAGAAGCGCGTACATGCTGAATGCTAATAATATTCACCAACATCACTTCTCATTCAGATGACTAGCATTTATGAGCTCAACATCAAAAGCTTGTTTCATCTGCGGAATAAGTGGGAATAAAGGATTTAGTAAATATGGGAAACAAACTTGAGATTCAGTACAAACTCGTCTTTATTTGTGGAATCTATGTCATGCCTTCAGGGCTTGACATTAACTTTTTTTTCTTCCTCACCAGCCACTAGCGGCTAGCGGTTTTCCAAACTTAGTTAGTATCGCTAGCCACACTTTTGATCCGCTTGTGCATAAAGCTCCTTTTGTATGAAAAAACACGCAACAGAATATCAGCCCGATGCGGATGGGGGGGGGGATTATAGTAAACCTGTTTACTCCTCCTCTCAGCAATGCACACCATGGTCTAAACAACTCCTCCTTCACACCACATCCGCCCACCGCGGTTCCTAACCTGGGAGCTCCAGCCAGCCAGTTGTTAAGTGTGTTAAAAGAAGGAGATAAGGAGAGAGAGGACGGCAATCTATCACCTCACACTGACAGCCTCGCACGTCGTCTGTCTCTGGAGTTGCTGCGCTGCCACGCTCCCCTGCAGCTGCCGCTCCTCCTCTCCTCCCATCACTTTCCCTCCTCTTTTCATCTCCTTTCTATGCGACCGTGTTTTCCTCTCCTCTCCTCACCCCTACTCTGTCCTTGTGTCCCCTTCCACCCGCCTATGCCCTCGCCTGTTGCCTAATTAATATTAGGGGTGTGGATGTTAATCGCGGCATCGATGCATCGCGATGCGGATGTGGACGACAGGCGTCGGCTGCATTCAGGAAGCGTCTTTTTTTTTTTTTTTTTTTTTTTTGCTTTTTTAAGGGCAGATACAATACAAAGGGGAGTTCATATGTATCTGACTGCTTGAAGATTCACAACCCTACTCAGTATGTCAGCTGCACTGATGGCCATCGGCTGCTTTCCTCCCTCCCTCCCGCCCCGCAATGCTGTGTCACTTCATTAGAAGTGAGAAAGGATGACCTTGCACTCGGGTCTTTTTTTTTTTTTTTTTGCTCAGTGTCTCTCTTTACTCCAAGTCATACACTGCAGCTGTCCCCCTTTCCCTCATCACTCTTCCTCTTATACTCTACCTCAGCCAGCCAGCCGGCAAGAGCACTTCATCTCTCTCTCTCTCTCTCTACCTTGTCTTTCTATTTCTTTCTCTTTCCCTGCCCTCATTGTTCTCCTTCATTATCAAAAGCTGTCACAGTGTCCCCCGCTGTGCCACCCAGGTTATATATAGCTAACAGAGGGTGGCGGTGGTGGTGATGCTGAGAGGTGGGCCATCTTGGGCCCTGCAGGAGCACACACACACCCACCCACCCACCCAAAAGACACACTTAAAACCATCCATTTTCTTGCACGAGGGCACTTGTATATAACTAGCGACCAGAGGTTTGCACGCATGCGTCTTTCCAACACCTACCTGTCTCTCAGACATGACGTAGAGGTAGTTGCGGTCGAGAGAGAAGGCCATATCTCGCAGGACTGGGCTGCCGTCCTTGATGACCGATATCGTCTCGTACTGGACACCGCCGTGAGGAGGCCCGTCGACGCGGATCTGAGAAAACACAGAGCACACACAGGTCCGTGATTGCTATTTATATCAGTACGACAGCAGGGGTGGGAAAACAGACGAAGGATGATTGACAGGGATGTCAGACGTGGGTGAAACAATATTTGCAAAACAATCTATCGTTATCATTTAGCTACACTTGGAGATTCAGTGAAAGAGTGAAGCATTAGGGCTGATCGATTGACTTTTAAATGCTTTCTTTTTTAATTCCCCAAAAATGTGTGGCACTCATTGTATGATTTCATGTCAGCCCACTTTGATTCCATATAGGAACAAGTGTTCAGAATGATGTGCAGATATTATTAAACCTTGGTGAAACCTTAGCTCTGTTTTCCTTTCCTCTCTCTCCTGATGAGTGATGTATTCCCTCAGAGAAGCTTTAAACTTGAGGCCAAGACCACCTTACTACAAAAACAGTGGAAAAGCCTTCTAATGACTTCGAGGATGATCCGAGGTACGTGACCCCCCCTCCCTAACCCAAATGGTCCTCCGCCAGCCCTGTTTCTTCTTTATTCAGCAGATCCTCATTGGACAAAAATATAACCGGGACAGTAAATCTTGAGGGGCAGCGTGGGTTTTTTTTTGTGATGCTGGGCGTGAGAGATGTCTCTGTGATGTCACTAGGCCCTCTTCCACCCATGAAAGCTGATGACTCTATCATCTGTCCCAGACCTGCCTGCCTCCCTCCACCCAAACATTCATCTATCTATTCAGATGGTGACGGCACCAAAGAGCAGCCAGACTCTCCATAAAACATCACAGAGGGGAAAGTCAAGGCCATATGTCTGTCAAAAGGAGATCAACTGGGAGGGTGGGAGGGAATGCGAGCAAACGTGCACCAGGGCCGCATAATATATCGCTTTTCTATCGCCGTCGAGATATAAACTTGCGCGATAAACGCGTTGGGAAATGGTTGAACGAGAGTATCAGTAGGAAACTTTGAAACTCATTCTATTTCAGTGGTGCCTTTTATGTTCAATTCAATGTTTAATAGAAGAATGTTAGAAATTATTATTTCATTTTATTTTTTTAAATCCACAAGCAATTGCTATATTTTAGCAAATACCGAAAGCAGCAGAAAGGCAGAACTGAGTACACTTTACTATCTGTTTGTATCGCAAGTAATATAGTTATCGCGATTTTCTCCAACGTTATTGCTTATCGCATATTTTCCTCATACCGTACAGCCGTAATGTACACACACACACACACACACACACACACACACACACACACACACACACACACACACACACACACAAACACACACACACACACACAGGGCTTTGTGTATGCGTGAGTAAAACTGCTGGATGGTAAATTAGAAGAAACAGCATCTTAGTTCACACAAAGCCCCAGAGCTTTGCCTTCAAAGCCTGAAGGTTAGCCGAGTACAGGACAGCAGGCGGCACAGTTAAGGGGCAGAGCTCAAACGTGGTTGAGCGTCCCAGGGCTGACCTACGTCTGACCCTGGCGGGCTAATCCAAACATCGAAAAAGAGGACATATGTGAAAACCATATGTAGGAGGGGAGAAAGGCAGGATGTGGGGGCCGTGCCAGTCTTCATCTGGTTACTGACACAGCAGTGTGATGGGAGACCTCAGCAAATACGCTCATCCATAAAGCATGCTGAAGCACGGCCAGACCAGCGCTGTTCTCTTCACCACTGTTTAAGTGTGGGTGTTGTGTGTGTGTGAGTGCGTTTTTGTGTGTGTGCACCCGTAGGAGCAGTATGTCATGCTGTGCTGTGTGTCCAAGCAGGCCGCCACTAGGGATCACAAGATAACCTGACCTTCCCCCCCCCTGCACGCCTGCAGTTCATCTGAATTTAGATCGCTATCACACACACACACACACACACACACACACACACACACACACACACACACACACACACACACACACACACACACACACACACACACACACACACACACACACACACAGAGTGTCTCACCACTGTCCAGGGGCCCCTAAATTCTCATTTGGCCAGAAACACACACTCAAACAAACAGCTGTCTTTGAGAGTGTCCAGGACAGAACCTCTACTCTGCAGGCAGGGGTATAACACGTTGTTACACACTACAACAAAAGCCCTTACCAGGCAGAGCAATTACCAAACAGTTAGTCTCGCATTGCCAGACCTATCTCCACAGCGCTGCGGAGTAAGGTCTGGCTACACCACACATACATTCAGGGATAGGAGAAAAAAAAACACTCTGGGTTGTTTACATTTCTTTAAACCAATCCCAATCGTCTTGGGCGGCGGTAAGCTCCGAACGCAGCGACGGTGGCTCTGCTAAATAGTCTCTGGAAGGAACTTGTTTTGCACTCTGCAAAAGAAAACGCCATATACAATTTTAATCAAGTTAACTGTTCACACAATACAGTAATATACCAGTGTATCGCCATGTGTACTTTGTCCATAACAATCCCTAGCAATCGGTCCCAAAACGCCAATTAAACGAGTAAATATAAATTCTCCGAAAGAACCAAGCAGGCCTGTCTTGTTGCACGGTCTATTTTTCTTCTAAACTCGCCATGTTCAGTGTGAAGCTTGCTAGCTCGAAGTCTGCTGTTGTTTCCCCCGAAGCGAACGGAGTTTGAGAACGGCAACAAATAGAGGGCGGAAGGTGAGGGACGTGTCAGGCAATCATCCTGGGAATGTACTTCCGTTGATCCAGACTACCACACGGTTAACTATTCCTGTTAAACACATTTAAACAGGAGTGCGGAGGTGTGTACAAAGAGATAAAAAATAAATGACTTTCCCTTTTCCCAGAAATACTGTCCGTTTCTCAGTCTCTGCTTCTTTTGTATGAAAATGTTCTTTATTCCTCGCACAGCTTAGGCTTATGGCTCACACAGAGGAAATGGAATCAACATAACTGACACTCAAGCACTCCAGAAGCACTCGCACTACCCCACCGTGAACACACAAACACACACCCACAGCCGGTCGCTTTTCACATTAAGAAGCTGCTTTTCTACAGCAGCGGTAAATCTCGCAAAGTGCGTTACATTCACACACACACACACACACACACACACACACACACAGACACAAACACACGCCCACAACGTTGTAAGGAAGTGAAGAAATGAGCGTGTGTGTGTGAGGTGGGGGAGTTGAATGTGAGGGACTTTGCAGGCCAGCCTCAACTCTGGGTGGGCGGAAGAGACGGGGGGAAAAAATATAATAAAATAAGAGGGGAAAATGAAAACCCTGAGCAAATAAAATGGAGAAGCCAGTGCTTGGACCAAAAATAATTCTGTCAAAATCTCCATCTCTTCACCCCACTCCCTCAACTCACTCCCACGCCACCTTTCTACTGGCCTACAGTACTGTATCTACCACCTGAGTAAGCGACTCTCAGGCCCAAAACACCCATTTCCTCCGCATCGCTTTACTTTAGCCTGCTCTCTCAGGTATTTAAAGCTATCCCCTGTCTGCCCCGTTTGACCCTGCATTATTTATCAGGCTAGGTGAGAAGGCTGCTAACAGGTTGGATTCATACCCACAAGCCCCTCCGACAATATTACCGCGCCTCTATTTTAGGAGGACCCATTCGCTGAAACAGACCCCTGGTGCCCCAGAGAGCTGGCCTTGGTTCTGCCTAGTCTAACACGGTCCCCCATTTCAACAGCGCAGCCATTAGCTGGCCTCTCTCTATCACCAGCGTCGGGGAGCTGCAGCCCAGTAAAGTGAGGAGGGCGGAAAAAAGGTGAAGATGGATGAGAGTGTTGAAAAACATTCTAAGTGTACCCCCGGGGGCACCACGGCCTTTGTAGTTCATATTTGTGCAAAGAAAAAAAACAAAAAACTGTGCCGTCTTGAATGTCAAAAAAATGATGATCAGAAATTCACAACATTCACACGTGGCATACACTAGCCTTCATATACACACAAATCCAAACAGACTGGAGAACTGAGGACAGAAATAAATGTCCCCGGGCATCACTGAGTGGGAGGCCTTCATAATCTGCTAGCTATAAATCCTGGAGCACACCATGTTTAGTTTTCAAAATCCAAACCACTTTCACATAACTTTGGACTGCATTTTCTTAACAGGATTTTCTTTTTTTGAAATGCTACCTGTGACAAAGTGGGTGAGCCATCACCATTTGTTCCATGGATGGATTTCTTCCCGTGCTAGTCACTTGTTTGTTTAGCCAAAGTTCCATCTTTATTCTGTAGCATTGTAAGATATGGGGGTGGCAGTGGCTCAGTCTGTAGGGAGTTGGGTTGGGAACCGGAGGGTCGCTGGTAGCTGCTGCTGGAAAGGTGCCAGTTCACCTCCTGGCCGCTGCCAAGGTGCTCTTGAGCAAGGCACCGAACCCTCAACTGCTCAGGGCGCCTGTCCATCGACAGCTGCAGCCCCCTCCCTCTGACAACTCTCCATCTGTGCATGTACAGGACCTGAGCATGTGTGTGTATTTCAGGCCTGTGTGTTCTAACAACAGAGTGAAAACATTTCAACATAATTTCCCTTGCGGGATTAATAAAGTATAAATTATTATTATCATCATCCCAGGTATTGTTTAATAACTTGTTTTGTTTATTGATTTAATCTTTAGGTTTCTCGAATTAAATGTTTTCTTTCTTCTGAATCTCTCACTCACCGTGCTTTCCAGGAATTAAGGCACAAACACATAATATTTTCGTGCGACATTTCCTCGCACTTGACCCTTAAAAAGGACATGATGTCACATTTCTAATGTGGGCAATAAATAAACATTGATTAGAGCAATCACACATTCACAAGCAGTGTATAAGAGAGGCGCTAGAGTCTACAAATGTGCCGGAGCCGGCTGGAGATCGTAGCAGAACAGGAAACTCAAGGCCACACCCCCCCTCCCGCCCCCCTCCTCAATAGCATTTAAAGCTACAGACACAGAAATGGCACATCCTAAAGAAAGCTCATTGTGGGACTAGCTCTAGTGGCTGTAATTCTGCACCAAGGCTGAATTTCGGGAATGAGACTTCAGATACAGTATTAGGGGACCACTAAGGTCTATATAAAAGAGACTTCAGATACAGTATTAGGGACCACTAAGGTCTATATAAAAGAGACTTCAGATACAGTATTAGGGGACCACTAAGGTCTATATAAAAGACTTCAGATACAGTATTAGGGGACCACTAAGGTCTATATAAAAGACTTCAGATACAGTATTAGGGGACCACTAAGGTCTATATAAAAGAGACTTCAGATACAGTATTAGGGGACCACTAAGGTCTATATAAAAGAGACTTCAGATACAGTATTAGGGGACCACTAAGGTCTATATAAAAGAGACATCAGATACAGTATTAGGGGACCACTAAGGTCTATATAAAAGAGACTTCAGATACAGTATTAGGGGACCACTAAGGTCTATATAAAAGAGACTTCAGATACAGTATTAGGGACCACTAAGGTCTATATAAAAGAGACTTCAGATACAGTATTAGGGGACCACTAAGGTCTATATAAAAGAGACATCAGATACAGTATTAGGGACCACTAAGGTCTATATAAAAGCATCCAAAAAACAGCATGCCATGGGACCTTTAAGGGAGTTCTTGGTCAGTTGAGAAGGAAGGACATCTGTACAGCTGTGAGTAGGCTGTGTTAGGTTACCTTTAGTTGATTTGAGTTGTTTTCTCAGTTAAGCCAAATTTGCATTTTTGTTTGTCCTGTTCATTATTTTTCCGACATTAACCACAGGAAAAATGTTTTGCTGTGGACTGCCATGTTTGGAATGACTTAAAATAATGTGTTTTTATGAAACAACTCAAAGTGACCGAAAGTGATGTCTTTAGTGGTTGTCCTGAAAACTTTATTTTTTCAATACTGAATATTTTGACATTACACCTGACTGCTTAGAGCAGCACAAGTGGAGTCCTACAACATTGTCACAGCATTCAGAAAGGCTGGCTAAATGCATTCAATCACGTTTGTTACATTTCTTTCCTAATTTCCGTAATTAAAAGCTGAGTATTATTAATATACATGTGCATTTTCGTTTTCTTAGAAAATATAAGAATTTAGTTTTGGTGCTAAAAACTTTTCGGTTATGTTCGTGAAAGCAACAGCCTCAATGTAAACAATGTATTGAATAACTATATTTTACTACTCATGAGATGGGGCAAAGTTCCCAGCTGCCACATCCTGCAAAAAAAAAAAAAAAAAAAAAAAATGAACTTTTGTTTCTATGTATAAACTTAAAGTACCTAGTCAGGCATAAGCGAGCGGGAGGTGGGGGGGGGGCGGGGGTTTGGCCAGCAGGGAAGCCATGGCTGCGGCATCAGAGGCCTCCCCTTGTGGCTACAAGGGCCTGTGCCAGTGGGGGAGCTTTTGATCAGACCATGTAAGCACCCCGGAAAAACGTTTGAAGATTGACCAAACTCCAATTCAAACTGCCCTTCTCCCTCTTTTCTCTTTCTGTTTCTCTCCCTTGGTCTCACTGGGTTTGAACATTATGCCAGACACAGGATCCCCAACCGTGTGAGTCTGTGTGAAGCAATTTGTTGAGTGAAAACTGCTGAATAAATCCACGGTAAACGTGCATCAAATGTGTGTTTACATTGCAATGTGCCGTTTAGAGATAAAAAGAAAAGGGAAACGATAAAACTGCAAGTCTCCCCCCTATAGATGCCGTTATGCAACAAAATGCTAAATGATCAGTTTCCAAATTGTATAATCCTACACTGTAAGAGAAGCAACTGAGACAGAAAAATGAGTGTTTAAATTTAGCTGTAAAAGCAAAACACATCATGTGAGGGATGATTTGCTGATTTACTGATTTGGTCTCTGTTTTACAGCTTGTCTCAATTTTAAAAGAACGTTTCTCCGTTAATGGCCACAGCTGCGAACTATTACCTGAGAGCTGCTTTTCTTTTCAGATTTGGAAACAAAAAGCTACAGTATTTTCTAACCTTAGCCTTGAGGGAGGTTAGCCTCTCTGAAACAGGACGCGCATGTATCCAGGCAGCTGCCTGCCAACACCAACACAGAGCCTTCTGAAGGTGTACATTATTTTACCACTGGCAGAGCAGACTGTAACCTACGCATTGGCAACCTTTACCAAACCACAATGTGCGGCACACTCCAACACCTTGTACCAGGATAGGATTAAGTCAAATGGTTGGTCTTCCACCTACACCATGTACCAGAATAGCATAATAGGAGTTGATTTTAGGGAGATTGTGCTTTTGTGGCAGATATTAAGTAACACATTGTGCTCAACGTGAGAAAGAAAATGGGGAGGGAAAGTTGAACTCCCCTAAATCACCTATCTGGCAGCTATCTCCTGCATCTACGCTACTCCAGTTCACCGGTGTTGGATGTTGAAGCGATAGGCATTGCCTTTATCTGGCTGATCCCAAGCACTGGATTAGATTCTGTGAAAGAACACCGCCGCTGCCACGGCCGCACAGTTTTTCTTCGTCTCAACGCAATGACCACTGAGGAAAAATGGAGCTTTGTAGCGAAGTGGGGTCATGCCGACTGAAAAAGACACAGGTCAGAGCGATCTGACAAAGACCATGATAAACCTTATTCAATCAAATCCAATATGGCTGATGGGACCAATCTTAGCCTCAGTAAATGGCCTCGAATTGGATGTTGAGATTGGTCTGTACCTTGGGCCAGATGACAGGCGACAGACTGCTGACAGTATTTTAAGAGCCAGTGAAGCTTGTCAGGAGGCATGCGTGATTTGAAAAGCTTTTGTGACAGCCGGGGGCTCTCATCAAAATCGCTTTTGCATTGCAAGCACAACTTTGAGGAAGAAAAAAAAAGACATTTTCCTACATACTTGTAAGTTGTCCTTTGCTTTAAACCCCTCCAAAGTAAATGGACTGCATTTTTATGTAGCGTGTTTTCTAGTCTTAACATCTCCTCCAAGCGCTTTACACAGTACAGGCACCATCACAGACACACACACACACACACACACACACACACACACACACACACACACACACACACACACACACACACACACACACACACACACACACACACACACACACACACACACACACACACGCACACGCACACACACAGTGGTGGCAGAGGCTGCCACACAAGGTGCCTCCTGCTCATCAGATAAAGATTCATGCACATTCACACAGGATCAGGAGCAACTTGGGGTTCAGAGTCTTGCCCAAGGACACTTCAACATGTAGGCTGCTGGATCGAACCACCAACCTTTCGATTGGTAGACGACCGCTCTACTACCGCCCCAAAAGTGAACATTCACTGGTGTGTGACAGTCTTTCTGCACATGTATGTGACTTGGATGTTGGGGGAGACGGGTGGCGCTATGGTATGAGGTGTACTGTCCACCCCCCTGGAGATGGATGTATAATGTTCAGCCTAGGACGAAGTCAGTCCCTTTGGGCGCGAGTTGGGGCTGCATCAGGGTGAGTGGACTGGAAGTATGAGTCACCCTGGGGAGGGCGCGGGAGGGATTTATCACCCACACACCAGAAGTCAGACACCAGCGAGACGCACCAATTCATTCCTTATTTCCTCTGTTAACAAGAGAATAGAGGCACACACACATGAATGTCTGCCCGTACACACGAGTGCACGGCTCATGGATGAACATAAATGGCATTCTAACACACACACACACACACACACACACACACACACACACACACACACACACACACACACACACACACACACACACACACACACACAGGCTGTATTCGACAGTTGGGGGAACACTGTGTACCAGCCAGGCTCACCATCTCTATCTATTTGCATGTCTGTCCTGAAAACTCTGCTTGAAATTTAGCAGACTGCTATTGTCTTTCTTTACTTCAGGTGGAATGGGTACACGCTATTCAGCTGCCTATGTGTGTGTTTCTCTCTCTTCCTCTCGCTTTCTTTCTGCGCGCACTGGGAGAAAACATGGAGCCTCTCTCCGCCTCGATAACGCATCTAATCCATCACCGGTGTCAGGCTGAAGAATTCTGGTGTCAGTAGCGAGCGGCACGTAGAAATGTGCTGTGGGGATATGTGTGTGTGTGTGTGATGGCTCCCACATCCTAGCACGCCAGCTCTATTGTTCCTGTTTTTCAATATAAGCTCCCATAAGGCTTATGTTAGCCTGCTTGCCTATATGTGTCACTTCCCATTGGACAGACAGAGGTCCAAGAGGCCTCTCTGTGGTGATGGAGGAAAGGGACCACGAGGAAAGACAGGGAGAGAGCGAAGAAGGGAGAGAAAAAGAAAATGGACAGATGTAGAGATTGGAGGAAATGTAAGGGACATTCATAGGGATGGAGGGGCAAGACAGGGGCAAATGAAAGAAACAGACACAGGGATCAAGACAAAGACTCCCCTCTGCACGCAAGTGTAATTCTCTCCCTAACCTGCTCATTTGGCGGCACAATATCTTCTAAAATGACCGAGGCCTTAGTCAATACAAGGCAATTACTTCATATTTTTGGCCAGGCACCATCAAGCCTATTGATTTGCCTCTCTGCTCCCCATACAAAGCAGTTAACCCTCTCCTATACTACATCTTTCCTTATCTGATTGGAAAGAAAATGAGACCGTACCCAACAAATCACACATGATGGACCATTCAAATTGCCATTTTTTTTTTATCATCATTGATTGTCAATGAATATCGAAAGCAAACATCCTATTAAACTGAATCCCAGCGAGTCCTAACAACCAATCTTCCGCCTCTATAACGGCTCTACCCAAGTCTCGTTCAATTCAGTTTTAGTTCTGTAATATTGCCATCTCTCTCGGTCACATAACTTACAACCCTAAACATGATTATATCAGCGTTTTCCCCCGTTTGCCCCCCGAGTCAAATAGAAAGCAGAGACCGCGGCATGCATTACGGGTCTGTGGTAGGATGAGATCAGACCTTAACTCTAATCAGCCCAAACACACATATTAGGCACAGCAGCACACAATGTGAGGCCTATATTTAGCTCTGCATTAAAACACTGCACAAGGGCCAGCGTGCCGGGGATGGACGCAGGCCAAGAAGGTTCAGAGAGAGCAAAAGCGGAGGGATGTGGCGGTGTGGGAGGGATTTTCTGCTTAGCCCTCGAAAAAGGAGTTCGCCAGTTGGGAGAAGCAACTCTTCCTACTCAACTGGCCCTTGAACATTGAGAGAAAACTGGTTTGCATACACAAACTGAATAGCTGACACCACGCTGAGTTCCCCTTTATAAGCTGACCCGACTGAAGAAAGAGAGAGGAACAGAGAGAGCTAACAGAGAGAGAGAGAGAGAGAGAGAGAGATGCGGTGGATTATACAGAACGGAAAAGAAGGATGTTCGAAGAGTAGGAATGAAAAATTGGCAAAGTGTAAAGGGCAGGCTAGAAAAGGACTCAGCCCTTTGGCTGCTTCCGACAGCGACACAGCAGCATTCACACTTCGACCCTGGTGATGATAACTACTTAGCCCTAGCTGAGGGTTAATGTTCACAATATATGACATCAAGAGAAAACATGTGCTTAAACGATTATTCAAAAAAAAAGGCCACAAGCTAACACAAGCACTTATATTTAATAATTCCATGTTATTATGTAAAAAAGAAATCTCTTAACAAAAGTCTGACTTCTAATAACGGAGCCTTCTATCCAGGGAAAATGATGCTTCAAAAGTGGAGCTCTTTGCTTCTATGATGTACGTGTTGAAGGAAGAAAGAAAAGCTATACTTATTTTACTTGAGTAAATAAGCAAAGGACAAAGCAATCACACGACTATTACAAGCAGCCCACGGAGCCAATGCACTGATGGTTAGACAAAAGCTATTACAGGAATGTCAAACAGCCAGAACCAGAAGGAAATATCACACCTCCTGCTTTCTCCCTCGGCATACTTCAAAGTAGATCACAAGGATTTGCGAATCAAAAAGTAGCTCAGAAAAGGTTCAGGTGAGGGGCAAATTAGCTGAAATTGTTTCAATTTCTCCCAAAGGATTTGGGAGATTTAAATGTGGTACAAGATTGGCAGGTAGAATTGAGATACTGGGAAATTATCGCCAGCGGGATCCGCGCAGCAAATGAGAATATAAAAGCACTTCAATCATGCCCACCTTTTACACCTGTAATGTGTGTGTGCAGCTTGAGTAACCTCCCTATAGGTTTCATGCTGTGGTTGATATAACGGCGATGTATTTGCCAGCGGTGAGTGAGCATGCTATTGATAAATGTAGTAGATCGCTATGGGGCTTTGACACTCATTAAAGTCTTCATCAAGGCCACATTAATGCAGGCCCTCTATGACATGTAATGAGACATGAGCGCGGCGAGAAGCAGAGGACATAACGAAAGGTGAGAAACGCTGAGGTAGAAGTTTAGATGTCGATTTCGGGTCCGATCACAAAAACAATGAAATTGAGAAAAACGATCATTTTGCACATCACGTTTTGCAAGTAAACTCTTATTCTGTCTTGTGTTCTTTCGCCTCCTCCCGGAGGCTGAACTCACTCAGCCAATAGGCAGCGAGGTCCTGTTTGTGGTATCTAGGGGGATTTATAAAGCAGCGGGAGTCAAGATGGCGGAGGGAGAGAAGCAGCGCTTGGTGAGCAAGAAGGGAGCAAATTCCGATGTCACTGTTTTTTTTAAGTTCATTAAATGCAACGTCTTTCCAAAAGTCAATGACTAATCGGTTAAATAATTGTGATTGCAATATTGACCAAAATAATAGTGATTATGATTTTTTGGGGGGGCTTTTCCACCTTTAATTGATAGCACAGCTAGGTGAGAAAGGGGAGAGAGAGGGGAAGACATGCAGGAAATTGTCACAGGTCGGATTTGAACCCTGGACCGTCGAGGCATAAGCCTCTCAGTATACGTATGTGCACCTGCTCTATCCACTGACCCACCCCGGTCACAAGTGATTATGATTTTTTTTTACATAATCGAGCAGCCCTAGGTAGAATTGAGAGTTGCAAGCATATATAACACAGAAAGATGGATACATGGAGAGATAACAAGAGAAAGATTTATACATTGGAGCAAGATTATGTTGATCAGTCAATAAGTCATTGTCTTTTTTTGTACTGTGCTTGCAAGTTTTTTTTTTCTTGTTAGATTTCCTGTTAGTTAAATTCAGTTACCGTAAAAGCTTGTTTTTTTTCTTCTTTTAATTATGAATTCCATTTAATCCCACATTTTTTTCCCACAAAAAACCTACACGCACAGGTGTTTATCACACAAACACATCATAATCTCAATCAGAACAGAGAGCACCACAATTGTCATTTATCAATTAAGACATCAGATGAATTTAAAAGACTGATACAGAGGTAAGAAACAAGTACTTGGTAATTGGTCGTGTGATGAGGCCATGACATCACGTCATCAAACACCATAAATCCAACCCATACCACATACAGCTCCACAGAGATGGATGCCGCCACCTTTCACCTCCTGTTATCTCTAACCTACCAAGTTCCCAGCAGCTATTGAATATAATTAGAGCGCCTTCACAAAGAGACGAGGGTATAAGATGGACACCACACTGTGAACCTTTAACCTCTTACGGCCAACACACACAAAGTGAGGTGGGGGGGTTATCCAATCAGTCCTTAGCAGGGAGGCAGTGATGCTACTGATGAGTTGGGGGTGGCGGGGTAGGGGGGATTGGATTGTCTGACCCCATTCAGCATGCTCACAAGAAAAGCAGGCCAAAACCCCTGTGCTGGACAAGGGTTGCCATGGTAACCTTTCTCCCCTTGGGCACGATGTCAGCGGGGAATCAACTGAGTGTGTGTGTGTGTGTGTGTGTGTGTGTGTGTGTGTGTGTGTGTGTGTGTGTGTGTGTAGATATGCTTGCAGATATAAAAAACTGTTATGTCACCCCTATTGTTGAGGCTATCTTTGGCTCAGCTCAGGATGAACTGGTTAAGAGAGTGTGTGTGCTGATCGTTTTTAGTTTCTGTCCTTCGAGGGACTTTTGGTTGCTTCACCGTTGGTTTCCCCCAGTGGGAACGCGCGGTAACATCAGCGGGCCAGGAAACAGCAGCATTCCAGCACAAACACTCTCTTAGGATCCAAACAGGACGTCGGGTCACGACTCTAGTTAAACCTGATTTATCTCCACAGGTTAACAGCTTTTTGGTGCCGTTACAACAACCAACATTGTGACGTTGGTATCAGCCCACACATTTATTTTGCTCCTTAACATTTTCCATTTTTGGAATAACATAATCATTCGAGAATTTGAGGAAATCTTTCAATTGATGCAATCTAAGTTTGATCGGCACCACACGCGTAGAAATATAACGTCAGAAATTAGTATTAATAATTATTAATTGATTTAAAAGAAATACATAGTGTCATCGTGCGTGCATTTTACACATTATTTATACCCCACTTGTTTATTTCACAAAGAAACCATGTTTGAAATCATTTTCATCAATACTTTCTCAGACTTTCTCTCCGACCCTTTGAAAGACATGAGTAAAAACTGTCTACAATAAGGTGATGAAATAGCCTCCTTAATACTGCAACCTGTGCAACACAACATCTTATATTGTTTGAAATGCAATATGAGTAAGCCTTTATTGGATTTATTTTATTACCACAGTGCTGTATAATTGATGCTATGCTATACCTATTAATGATTAATGTGCGTGCCTGTATATTTGGGTCTGTGTGGTCTAATTGCCCAGCCAATGAGATCAATGTACTTAGCAATTCAATGTTTTTGAGGGCAATGCACATGGACGGCAAATCACTAATTGAATTAATAAAAAATAGCTTTACTGTACACAAATAATTCAACTCTGTAAAGTATGACTAAGCAAGCATGTGTAATGCTGTCTGCACATAAAACAGGCTAATGACTTTCAGGCATATTCGTTCTACAGTATGTGAGAGCAGTAAACAAGGCCTTGATTGATTAGTCTGCTAATTAGAAAACACTGTGAAGAATGACTTATGATTTTTGTGCTCTCAACATTTCTGTGCACATTTATGACTTTTTTACGACAAGCAGCACAAACACATCATCAGAAAGGCACATGATGCTTGTATACACAGGGGCTCTGCTGTACTGGCTCCATACTCTGCAGCGGTGTCTCACTATTTGGACATTATACATGCAAAACAGCAACAGGCCTGCGTCTTCCTGTAGACCGGGGGAGCAGAGATACTCATCAGTAGAGACATGTGTTGGTGACAGAGTATCTTCCTTTATCCCAGAAACACACCCACACCCACTCTCCCCCATCCTCTCTCATCCCCTCATAACTCATACACGCGCTCTGAAGCGGCAGGAGGGGAAAACGCTGCGTATGCAGAATAGGCGAGCAGCATGCACGCGGGTCAGAGTAAGTTGAAAAAAGGAGCGAGACAGAGGAGGTAGAGAGGAGCGTGTGTGTCTGTGTGTGTGATGCCAGCACATCTTGTAGTCTATGAATCTTCACTAAAGCTCTTTAAAATTGCCCACCAATCTTGCGTCAGGATTTAATGCCTGCTTCTCTCCAGAAAGGAATAGACCAGCCAGTTAAAGTATGCTAATTCAGTGGCACTAAATACACTGCTTTAAATGTCAACCTTCCATTATTACACACACACACACACACACACAGCCTCAGGACGAGCACAGAATCATAAACATAAACACACACACACACACACACACTCACACACACACACACACACACACACACACACACACACACACACACACACACACACACACACACACAAATCAGGCCCCTGCAACGACACAAGGAATATAAAGACTTATAGATCACAACCACTTTATAAAATCAATATCTGAGTGGACAAAGGATATTAGCAACAAAAGGTGCATTATTACAGCAGCTTTAATCTATTTGAAGGGAGAATGGGTGTGAAAAAGAGATAGATTTGGTGTAGAGAACGGGAGAGAGAACTCGACAGACGAAGATGTAGAGAGAACGAAGATAACAATAGAAGTCAGAGACAGAGAGATACAGTTCAAGTCAGAGCCCGAGTAAAGCAACAGCAAGCGGGAAGCAATCAGCTTGCAAACAGCCAACGAGAAGCCTG
This sequence comes from Perca flavescens, assembly GCF_004354835.1. Classification (NCBI taxonomy): domain Eukaryota; kingdom Metazoa; phylum Chordata; class Actinopteri; order Perciformes; family Percidae; genus Perca; species Perca flavescens. The sequence continues at coordinate 9,166,831 of NC_041337.1, forward strand.
GCACTGCTCCCCAACCAAGGGTGACAGCACCATTAATTCTATTAACCCTATTAGTATTCCATCCTCATAGCCTGGCTGGGTCAATACACACCTCCATCACACTGCAAAGCTTCTGCTTCCCTCTTCCATATGCAAAGGGAGCAGTGGAGGCTTCAGGGATGACTGGGTAAATAGAAGCCCAGACTAGCACTTCCCCTGCTCAGGCTGCAGATGACCAGCCAGACCATCTCTGTCTCTGTTACTAATGCTGGAGGACACACAGTGCCATGGGCTAATCAGGTAAGGCATGGGGAAGTGCAGAAATGGATACAAGGTCTCCAATATGTCTGCAAGTCACATTTGGGAAATGGGTAAATATCTTCAAGTTTTTGTTTTTTTAAAGATAATTATTTGGGCATTTTAGCCTTTAATAGACAGGACAGCTGTAGAGAGAGGGGGAAGACATGCAGCAGGTCAGACTCGAACCTTGAGCTGCTGCGTTGAGGACTGAGCCTCTGCATATGGACACCCACTCTACCAGGTGCTAGCTACCCAGGCGCCAAACATCTTCAAGTTTAGGCACACCAGCACTTTTTGAAAGCTAGGTTTATAAAGATGGTATTCATTTCAAAGCGTATGCAGCACATTGTTTGATGAAAAGTAAGACAAGAATTTGCATGCAAATTAAGATTTGAATTTATGAGCAATTAAAGACGTCCATCAACATACTGTATAACAAGTGAGTGTTGCATTGAGAGAGACAAAAAAATCCTTCAAAGGGATAGACTCAAGACATTTTTTGGAAATGCGGGGAAATTCAATGTGCCATTATACTACAATCGCAGAAACACTGCCCACTGCTCACAGAGAACACCGCTAGTGCAAAAATAATAGTAACAATGGACAAAAGCTGTTATTACTTGACTATTGGTGTAACCAACTATAAAAACTCTCTCTTTCTCTTTCCTTCTATCCAAATGACTGCTAAATAAATGCTGATGCTTATGAAATTAAGATAATGTATTGAAGGAAAATAATGAAATCAACCCTTTGGGTCTCCAAACAGGATTGTCTAGCCTTAAAGCTGCTCCGGTGGCGGACTCCAGTCAGAGCAGAGCATGGGAAATGAATGGAGTTGTATGTGGCAGCCTAAAGACAGCCCCACCTCCCATCTTGTTCCCCTCTCCTCCCCATCCGCCTCCAGCTCAGGGTGGGTTAGTGAGTTTGCTAACAGACACTATAGCGTACCAAGTATGTAGGACAGCGCCATTAGGGCATTAGTGCCGGTCAGCAGCCAGCCAGTTTGTGTGTGTGAGTGTGCAGTGAAGAAATTGGAGATGTGCAATAACACCCTGAAGGAGGAGACCCAATCTGATGCTGTGGCTTGATTGGTGCATATTTTAATGATCTAAAAAAAAAAAAATTGGACAGGAAGCAGCAAGGTGCCCCCTAACTTATCAGTTACTGCACCTTGGGGTGTGTTACTGTAGCATGTATAAGTGCAATGCTTCAATGTGGGTTGTGAGTTTGTCTGCACATGCATATGTGTGCGTAAATGGGTGTCTATGCTTTATTCGGCAAGGCATATAACCGCAAAGAATTAAACCAACAAACCCCACACCTTATCCTTTTCCTGCGCTCACACACACACACACACACACACACACACACACACACACACACACACACACACACACACACACACACACACACACACACACACACACACACCCCACTCTATGCTCTAGCCTTGAGCTACAGTGAGAGTGAAAGTATAAAGGCTTGTGACAGCTCTTCCTCCACATATACAGTACAGCTACAGCACTGAGGGGCTATCTCTGCTGTGTCTGGAGCTGAGAGAGGGAGCGAGCATGATCTTTCCTGCTGTCTGGCCTGACTGAATCATGCCCATATTACCTGAGGGATTAGCTATTTCCTCTGTATAAATCCACTTTTGTGAGGTAATGTCTAGCATTAGCAGCGGGGGCCGTAGAGGGTTTTGTTACACTAAAAATCTTCTGCCAAAAAAGCATGCGAGACTACCGTGAAATCCAAAAAGAAAGCATGTTACAGTACAGTGTCGTTTTCTCTCACTCTATCTCGAATCCTCCGGACTGAGGATGAGATCATTCTCCTTAGAGTAAATGTTCGTCTACTTTCACACACAAACGCTTTGAAATTCAAATTTCAAATTCTGAATGAAATTGACACCTTGATTTGAATGTAGCATTCAAATATGAGCTAAGCTGGCAGGTCAGGTACAGGGTGCTTTCTGTTGTTGTTGTTGTCTTTCATTAGCCGTAAGACCCACACCGGACAATACCCGCTTTCTCCATTTTCTCTCTTTTATGAGCTCACCACAGACTCCGGCCAGACGGCTCCATGTTTTGGGTACCACAGTCCAGATCCCCCCCCCAATAACTCTCTGGCTTCCTGTTATGCCGCAACTGGGCTTTCTGTCTCGTTCTGGAAAAATACAACTCTTTTCTTTTCCCCCCTTTCTCTACACGTCTCCCCTCCTTGTTCTTCTTACTGTAAAACCACATAAATGTTTAGGTCAACACACAAACCTAGAGGCTTGTTTTTCCATCTTGGAAGGGACAGAGAGGCGGTATGGGAAGAGTGGAGGCCTTGTGGGAAGGATTCATAGCACATTGATATAATGCGTCTACATTCCCCCCCCCACCCCCCTGACCGCTGCTTACACTCTCTTTGTTCCCCTACAACAAGAGGCAAAATAACTGTGTCCATATGTGGGAAGTAACGAAGAGGAGGAGGGAGGAGGAGAAATGGGGTGTTTGGTACGGTTTTTGGCAGACCCAGGGAGGTATTTTCTCTGTCTTAGAGGGGGCAGACAGTGGATACCCCCTTGAGACACACACAGACACACACCCTCCCTGAAGGGATTGTTAAAAAGAAAAGGTCATAGTGCATTCAAAAGGAGGTGGAGGATAGTTAAGCACTTTATTCACTGTCCCAACTCACTTGGAGTCTGAGAGAGAGAGAGAGAGAGAGAGAGAGACAGAGAGAGAGAGAGAGAGAGAGAGAGAGAGAGAAAGAGCGAAGTGCAGATGGCAGGAGGAATAGTGTACTCATCATCACACACTGTTGTGGTACAACATACGGGCCAGAAAAAAAACAGTGTTAGGATCTCTTTCGGCTGGGTACAGAATATCCCGCTGTACGGAAAAACAATCTGCTCTCTGCAAGTTTTAGCACAGTGTACATAAACTCAATTAAGGCTTAGCGTTGACTATGTAAACAGCAATGTAACGGTCATTTCAGTTTGGTTATTTTACACGAAAAACGGAAAAAAAAGGTTAAGGCTTTGTTATCGGGATTTTTTTAAATTGTGTGGTGTCCCAAGAGGATCGTTTGTATGTATAACGAGTCCTGGGTGTTGATGCAGAGCCGCAGATGTCTTATGTTCTTTCATGTAGGTGTAAAGCCAACGTGGGTTGGGTTGGGTTGGGGGGCTTGAGGTCAAAGGTCACTAAATCCCTTCATAAGCTCTCTCATGTGAAAGAGTGAATGGAGTGCGGTTGGGAGGGTCAAGAGGAAACATTAAATAAGATGGCCATGGTATCACCAACTATTTCCTGCTGGATATAAAGTTAATCCCTCAGATTTAGCCAACAGTGTGTCTTTAACCAGATTAGCTCACCATAATCGGATGAACTTCACTGCAAAGAATTCAGTTTGGTGTCTAGCCATAGATAGTTTCACGACATCAACCAATCCTGTGATTCTATATAAATTACAGTGTCTAATCTACAGTATATAGGTAGGTCCCAGACATCAGCAAAGCCAGGATCACCTACTGTAATCCTCTGAGTGCAGCACAATAGGGAATCATAATCTCAATTCCTTACAAAGGCATGGAGCTGGTGCTGAGCAGATGACGAGTGTGTGTGTGTGTGTGTGTGTGTGTGTGTGTGTGTGTGTGTGCGAGCATAAAAACATTCATACATGCATAAATGGTTTTCAGTCTCTTGGGTGTCTCCTGGTCTGTGCCCCTCCACTGAACACGTGTGTGAGGGTTCAGGCTGAGGGGTGTTGAGGCCAGACAGCAGTAGGGGGGGTTTAGGGATGGGTGTGAGGAATGCAGAGTCCTGAGGGCAATGACTGGGATGGACTGGGGTGAACAGACAGCCAGCGATATGGAAAGACAGGATCTCTCCCCATATGACCCCCTTCATATACCTCATCTGTCTGCCTCACACTTTCCATTTATTTATTCTCCGCTTCTCTTAATGCTTGCTTAATGCCAGCCAAAAGGCAAATGACTATAAATGGTGCATTCCTTTGCCATCTGAACGTGTGTGCCTCAGTGTGTGTACCTGCACGTGTCAGCGTGTGCACATGTAAGGGATCCAAACGGCACGCATGCTTAACCGACGCTGGCCGATGCTGAAAGGCTGGAGCGAAATTTGGAGGATGGAGGGCAGAGGGTGAGGAGGGCGGGGAAGAGCGTCACACATCAGCAGTTGTGTGAAGGCCTGCCGTCCCTACTTCCTGCCAGAGATGGTCTGAAGGGAGGAACCTCCATAATTCAATAACAATAATCCCCAATGAAGGCCCAATAAAGCAGGCCCGCTGTGGGGCGGAACTAACTGGCCGTGCGCCTCCTCCTTCTCCAAACCATCCGTCCATCACTGATTGGAGAGAGAGAGAGAGAGAGAGAGGCTGGGGTGGGGTAGTGGGGATAGTGGGGGTCTGGGGAACAGACCCAGCTGACACACCGCCTGCAGCCAGAAGCCGGGCAGACAGAGATCCTGTCTATCCCTCCCTCCCTCCTCTCTAATCTACTCACCCTCCCTCCTGGCCATCCCCTTAGCCCACCTCACCCCGGTCCGCGCCCCCCACCGAGCAGGAGACAGATCCGAGGAGTGCAGCTGCCTCCCATAGTTCCCTGGATGACTGAGCGGCCATGACCGCTAGCTTGGCCTGCAACCCACGGCCGGTACACACACACACACACACACTACACACACACTACACACACACACACACACACGCAACACCTACACAGGCTATGGGTATAGAGAAGCGTATCTCAGCAGGGGTCACCTATCGATCATGTTTTGGTCAATTCAATCACCTGCGCTTTAATGCGGCATGACAGCTGATTGACCTCTGGAATCCATGTTCCACACATCCCCCTTTTAGTCCTAGATTATTTCACCTAAGGCGATGAACTCACTGTGGAAAGAAGACCGAGCTTATTTACAATCCGTATATCACAAGGACACAAAATGTGTTATTATACAGCCGTGATGTGTGCACGTCTGTGTGTTTAGCCTCTCTGTCTGCGACTGCCTGCGAGATGGTGACTTCATTAAGAGCTCATCTTGGTTTTAAGACAGACAGAGTTGCTGCTGCATGTGTTGAACTGTATTGTTTGGCTATCCATTCGGTTGCTTGGCCAACCGGTGTCTCCGCAAGCCCTTCAGTGTTACTCAAATACGATGACACAAACAATACAGTAAGTGGCTTGGATGAGACCAAATTGCCTCTAATGCCTTCATAAAGCCTAGATACAGCCGACAGCAAACAGTAACCAAGGTATAAGAATGTAAGTTAATTAAAGCATGGGACTTTCTCTTCGGTCTTTGATCTCTCAGAGGCAGCTCATTTGCGGTTTCATGAACAGTGCGTGTGGAAAGACATACATTCCGTTGGTTATTTAAACAAATGAAATTGGCATTTACCATTACATTTACAGAAAGTCTGATAGCGGCCATAGATTTCATGTACAGTGGGGGAAATAAGTATTTGACCCCTTGCTGATTTTGCAGGTTTGCCCACTTACAAAGAATGCAAAAATCTACAATTTTAATCATATGTACATTCTAACAGTGAAAGACAGAATCCCAAAGAAAATTCCAGAAAATCACATCATATGAATTTATTAAAATTGATAACCATCTGATGAGGAAAAACAAGTATTTGACCCCCTGGACAAACAGCAAGTATTCTGGCTCCTACAAGCCAGTTAGTCTTTCTTTAAGACACAGCCCCAATCCGAACCAATTATCTACATCAAATAAACCTGCCTCACCTCGTTACCTGTATAAAAGACACCTGTCAACACCCAAACAACCAGCATCCAACATCACCACCATGGGCAAGACCAAAGAGCTTTCTACGGACATCAGGGACAAGATTGTTGATCTGCACAAGGCTGGGATGGGCTACAAGAGAATCGGAAAGCAACTTGGAGAGAAAAGATCAACTGTCGGTGCAGTTATCAGGAAATGGAAGAAGCACCACACCACCGCCAACCTCCCTCGGTCTGGGCCTCCACACAAGATCTTGCCTCGTGGGGTGTCCCTGATCATGCGAACGGTGAGGAATCATCCCAAAACCACAAGGGGGAACTGATGAATCAACTGAAGGAAGCTGGGACCACAGTTACAAAAGAAACGGTTGGTAACACACTACGCCGTCATGGATTGAAATCCTGCAGCGCACGCAAAGGTCCCCTGCTCAAGAAGAAACATGTACAAGCCCGCATGAAGTTCGCCATTCACCACCTGGACGACTCAGAAGAGGCCTGGAAGAAGGTGATGTGGTCAGATGAGACCAAAATAGAACTTTTTGGCCTCAACTCAACTCGTCGTGTTTGGAGGGCAAAGAACACCGAGTACAACCCAAAGAACACCATCCCCACCGTCAAGCATGGTGGTGGCAACATCATGCTTTGGGGTGCTTTTCAGCCAAGGGGACGGGACAACTCCATCGTATTGAGGGGAGGATGGACGGGGCCATGTATCGTGGAATTCTGGACCGACATCTCCTTCCCTCAGTGAGAGAGCTGAAGATGGGTCGAGGATGGGTGTTTCAGCACGACAACGACCCTAAGCACACCGCCAAAGCAACAAAAGAGTGGCAGAAGAAGAAGCACATCAAGGTTCTGGAGTGGCCTAGCCAGTCTCCAGACCTGAATCTGATTGAAAATCTTTGGAGGGAGCTTAAAATTGAGTTGCCAGGCGACAACCTCGGAACCTGAATGATTTGGAGGCTGTCTGCAGGGAGGTGGGCCAACATCCCTGCCGAAATGTGCACAAACCTTGTCACCAACTATAAAAACCGTTTGACATCTGTGCTGGCCAATAATGGCTTTTCTACAAAATATTAACATGCTGTTTGTCCAGGGGGTCAAATACTTGTTTTTCCTCATCAGATGGTTATCAATTTTAATAAATTCATATGATGTGATTTTCTGGAATTTTCTTTGGGATTCTGTCTTTCACTGTTAGAATGTACATATGATTAAAATTGTAGATTTTTGCATTCTTTGTAAGTGGGCAAACCTGCAAAATCAGCAAGGGGTCAAATACTTATTTCCCCCACTGTATATTGATATTCTTTGTAATGAAAAAGCGGTTACTGTAAGTACCATGACAAAAGAGGAACAATGTTTGTCTCTTGGAATTGGTTGGGTTTAGTTTATTGGATGACTTCACGGACATGTGGACAAAGTATACTACAGTAAATGATTCCATTAATGTCTCAAGTTTGTTTGCATCATTCTACAACCCAGGACAGCTGTCGTTCATGAATTTAACAAGAGTATTTGCCTCTGACAGGCTGTGGTTTACTCTTAGCTGGTAGTCTAAGGAAATGAAGGCATCATTTTTAATGGCCAACATATTTCAAAATTCATGTGATGAAACCAAAAACGTCATATATAGTCCTTGAGGCCACATCAACTGGTGTAGTACTTGTGCGACTTTATATGCTTTCTGTGAATTTATGTGTTCATGTACAGTAGGTTTGCATCTACAACCATACATCTGCATGAGTGTGTGTGTGTGTTTGTATGTACATGTTCTTCGTTCCCGTGTGGGTCAGTAGGGTACTGCCTGTTGACAGATGAGAGCTGTGCTGTGAGGGGTCTCCGAGAGGCCTGACAGATCTGTGACAGAGTGTGCCTGAGGAGAGGAGCATTCATGTTAATCCACTCTCATACATGTTAACTACACTTGGGTAGTCCCATGCTGAGCTGCCTTAAGAAAGCCTGGTACGGTTCAACACGGCTCCCAAAACCCCCATGAGAGCCCCAAAACAAGCCTGCCAGAGCTGAAACAGACCTTTTCGTCACATAACGCCACAGACATTTGCAAACACAGGCAGTCATGCACCCTAGCTAGCAAACACACGCGCCCGCAATCACTTACACAAGTGAAGTCGAAGCAAGGCTGTCATTAAGAGAGCAGACTGTAGGCTGAAAATACAAGCAGACAGGGAGCTAACAAAGCAGTTGGGGGGGAAAAAGAAGACAGCTTACTTTAGTGGTCTGAAATGAGCAGTTGATTTAATGATGGGGAGGCCATGAGCTAAGACTGCGTGAAATAAAAGACACAGCGTGCAGTCACTTTGTTTTTGTTTTGACCTGAAAGCTCATCTAGACCAGTTAAAGCAGAATGAAGTGGCTGTGAGTGGAGAGAGGTATGGGGGGGGGGAGGGAGCTCTGTGATTGGTCACAGCTGGCATATTTGCTTGGTGAGGACACTTCCTCTCTGATGGGTTTTTGTAGAGAATGAAGTAGAGTGGGAGGTTGCTGGCCAAATGGGCACCGCATTTGGCACCAAAACCAACTCTGTTTCGACATAGTCTCGTGCCAGAGAAGTAAAAGGGAAGCCGAAACGTCTCCGTTGAACTGGTCCCTGAGCGGGGTTTTAGTGTCGCTTCATTACTTTCTTAGAGTAAATACTAAAAACAGGAGAGCCAACCATGATTCATTCTCTCTCATTCTTTACCCCACAGCAGGGTGAAAAGAACAGAACAGACTGAAATACTTCTTAAACAAAACTGACAGCACATGAGAGTTTACGCCACAGCCATCCAGAGTGTTTCATATTCCCAGTGATCCTCAACAAAGTCTGAACCAGAACGCGCTGGCCTGACGTTGACACGGACAGAAGGGAAAGGCGTGTTTGCTTTGAGGAGCCGAGTATGTGCTGTCTAATCCACTTCTTGTGGGAACCTGCAACACTGTCTGATACCTGTTAAGATTGCAGACACGCTGAGGCCTCTGCGCTTTGCCTGCGGTCATGCCTCCGAAACGGCTCTTCCAGGAGCGGTACAGTAACTCATTATGAGTCACAGACAGTCTACCCTCTAACATTAACATTGTAAACACAGGATATGATGATTGAGCTGAAGTAGCACACACACACACAAGCATGCACACATACAGTCAATTATTGAAAGGAAGACAAAGGGGGGATCAGACTGTAAGAACAGGCCTCGGGCTGTTTTTAGTCAGACGGGGAATGCTGACCAACACTAGAGCCACAAGATAACTGACTGTGTGGTACCAAGATGACTCAAGACCAGGAACTGGAGGGCAGGAAGACAAATGACATTATCCACAAATGGCTGTGCAATGACATTTTGATTAAGCTTTTTGTGTAGTTTGGAAATGTACTGTAGTGTGCTGTATTTTGAATCAATCTCCTCTCTCAACACTTTTTTTTTGGTCTCTAAAAGCCTTATCAATAAGAAAACATGGCCAGAACAAAGGCCTTGGGATGTGCCTGGGCCTGGGGCATTCCACTAGCCTGACTGGACAAACGTATTTTGTTTCGTATGTATGTGTGTATATGCGTGTGTGTGTGTGTGTGTGTGTGTGTGTGTGTGTGTGTGTGTGTTTTACTGTACAGCCACTGTGCTCACACGCCTACTGAACAAACACATCTCATCTTGCGGGTGCTCATGTCAGTCAACAGCTGCAGCAGAACGCCAAATGCAGCTACCACAGTGAAGGAGGCCCGGCTTGTGAGTTGGATGTTGATGTTATAATTACAGTACAGCTTTGCTTTTTGCATTTCATTCCGCTGCCATTACTTGTGCGCCTCTCTCTTTCAATCCCTGCGTCCCTAATGAGCAGAGAAATGTCAGGCAGCGAGAGAGGAGAGGAAGGCTTGTGTTGTGTCTGTCCCACCTCAACAACACACAGCAACCCTCCAATCGACGCAAGAAGTGGCATAATGAAGATGTGAGTTTGGGTAGCAGTGCGCACAGGTGTATACGCATGCAGGTTTGTGTGTGTGTGTGTGTGTGTGTGTATCTGTGTGTATGGCTGCCAATACAAATGTGCGTTTGTCTATTCAGAAGGAAATAAAGGCAGATTTGAATAGCCTGTACAATGAACAATAGGGCCAATCAGTCTCCTGGATCAGCCCTGATGAAAAGATGGGCTCACCGTAGGTGAGTTGCGATATCTCACCGAGAGCACAATGGATCGCAGTGATCGAAAACATTCGACACTCTCATCAATTGTTTCTTCAAAGACAGACGGCGTGAACGCCCGTGCTAAGACGGCACAGAGAGCAAAAGAACAAGGAGCCATTTCCCAAAAACAGTGCAAGTGTTCCATCGTGATAGCCTTGATAGGGCATGAGCAGAATAACAACTGGGAAAGTAAAACAGGGCTATTCTCATTACCCTCTGTGGAGGGAAAAGAGACAAAGACTGTGAAGCAGGCTAATGAGCTAGTTAAGGTGGCAGTAAATGTCAGTCCTCCTCTGGCAAGCCCCAGGCTGCAGCGCCGCTACAGGCCATTACCTGGACAGGAACGCGCATAAAGCTTGCGTCAGCACTTCTGCCTGGCACACACACGCACACACACAGAGAACTGTATGCATACTGCAACGCCACAGCCCTTCTATATAACGTGCATTACATTAAAAGCCTAAGTGGATCATGTTGAGGAAAAAGTACGTGAGCTGAGGAGACAGTCTTTAGTCGTTTTTAATCTTCTTTCCATTGACAGCAAGTGTAATGAGTAAAGAGCTTTTCTGGCTGCTTTCCACTCAGGTGTTGACCGTGGTCTGCTGGCTTGTTAGCTGCTTGGCCAGTTAGTTCGACCTTTGGAAATGTATTCTCAAGTCCATCCAGAAGGATTGCACTTCCAAATTGGATCACTTTGAGTTTACTGAAGAGCGAACGAGGACAAAATCTGAAGTTGGTCGAAGTTTTGTCGCGAGCGGGCGGTGGAGCAAATGATGTTTGTATTTGCTGAGTGAATCGAGACAATTTACTCGCTAAAAAAAAAAAAAAAAAAAAAAAAAAAAAAAGTCAGTGCCCTTTGAAGACACACATACACAAACTGTGCATGTTCAGTCGTTTTAATTTAACCCTGTGAATAATGATCAGCCTGTGGGCAGAGACGAACATGGTTAGATTTCAGGGCTAAAAAGAAACAACTGGAGGTGCAAGGACGGTGAAAGTGAGTCAACTCGATCTAATCCGGAATTTACTTAGAGGCACATTTATGTAACAGACAGCAGCTCATAAACCTACAACACACTTTCCTTTTCAAGGCAGGCTGAAAAACGCAACATGTAACAGTAAATCCTCATAGGTTTAAATATGCCAACACTGTCAGTGTGTCAAGTGTTTATTTAACTCTGCTGATGCTTGGGTCCAGACCACCGCGTCACATGGAAGAGATAGTCTGGCTCGTTGGCGGTGTCTTGAGCGTGTTCTAAAATTCTGCCCCATGAGCTGCTGCTTGTTTTATGCTCACCTTGGCTGGAGCTCTAAGTCAAAAGAAAAAGTAGTCTGGATCAACGACGAGTACATTTCCAGGATAATTGCCTTGTGCCGGGTGTCCCTCACCTTCCGCTCTCTGTGTGTTGCCGTTCTCAAACTCTGTTCGCTTCGGGAAACAACAAGAAACTACTGTAACTCGCAAGCTAACACGCTGAAAATGGTGAGTTTTGAACATATTTGAATCATGCCAAAAGGCAGGCCTGCTTGGTTCTTTCGGGGGAACGATTGTTAAGATTAAGGAAGGAAGATTTGGGAAGTTCCTTCCCGAGATTATTTTGCAGAGCCACCGTCGCTGTGTCGCCCAAGACAATTGTGATTGGTTTAAAGAAATGCAAACAACCCAGAGCGTTTTTTTTCCTCCAATCCCAGAATGTATCTTTGGTGTAAGCCAGACCTTACTCCACAGTGCTGCTGAGATAGATCTGGCAATGCGAGACTACAGATAAAGCCATGTCCATGCACATACAGGCACACACATTTTGCACACGTTCACACCTTGAACCCGAGTGACCATTAATCCAGCTCTTGTAAAAGAAGGACAGCCCTCTTGCACTCGCTCCCATCTCTGAGGGGCCTCAAACAAATAAACTTTCTTTGGTTTTTAAATAATGACCTGAGCCCATGGGGATTTAAATACATTCTGGCTCTACTTCCCCACTGGTTTCAATACACCTCTGAGTCCAGCGTATAGAGTCGGTCTGCTACCAATATGGTCCCCACTAGATTAGCCTAAGAAGCCCGGCCACATAATGGTGAGGCCCGGGGAACCATCAAAAACCCATTAATTGTGAAGTCTGAAGATCCTTACGGCAATGATATGCTAATACGGAAGAGATGGAGTGAAGAAAGAGAGAGCAGAGCCCGACGCAATAGAAGAGAAATACACTGAGGGGAGAAGAGGGTGAGAGAGACATGTGAAAATGGTGAAAAGAGAATGTGCAGACTGTTCCAGGTCGCTGTAACTCCCTGACATCCACTTGTCCGCCAGACACACACACACACACACACACACACACACAACTGGGTGAGGCGGAGCACTGGAGAATAAAGAAAAGGGGAGAGTAGAGGATAGAGAAACTGCAGGCAGCAGAAAACAAAGAGGTCACTGTTGTGGAAAACATGGAGTGTGACATTAAAGTGATGCAGTTCAGCTTACTCGCTTTAGCGTCAGAAATGCATGGATGAGAGATCTACACGCACAGGGAGACAAATGGAAAAACTGAGAGAGTGGGAAGGACAGAAGTGCGGAAAAACAAAGCCATCTTTCCATCTGCATATCTTTTCATCTCCAAATTGAATAAAAGCAGTTGATAGCATTTATTTGTTCTGTGGCCAGGTGGCCCGGTGCAGGGTGATTCTGCTCATCCCTGCATGCCTCTGTATTGCAGAGTGGACGTTGGGAACATTAGAAAGGCTAAGTCCCGAGCAAGCAGATTAACCAGAGCCAGCCAGGGGACCAGAACGCAGATTTGGGATGCATCGCCCATACAAGGTTTAGGCTTTTCACTGGCAATTACTCTCAGTGTACATTTCAATGCGTAACCCCGCATGCAGATGATGCTGCCCTGGCTCTGAAAAAGGACTTTGGCTAATATATGAGACTTGCCACTGTACCAGGAGCTCATAGTCCGCTTCCAGCTGAACAGAGCTGCTGTGTGTAGCCAATGCTTCCTGTTGATTACATCCAATACTGTGCTCCTCTGATTTCCTTTTAAGCGAGAAGCAGCGCTACTTGTTATTCATGGGAAAGCCACTTGCACATGATGTGGATGTCGTTATTTCAATGTGTAGTATACGTGTCAGATTACGGCACAGCTGACATGACCGAGAAATCAACACATCCGCATCAATAACCGCCGTAGCCACAATAAAAGGACGTACCACAAGAGCAGCTACAAAGGCTAGGCAGTCCTGCGGTGTAATGAGTCCTCTTCCCCTATCTGCGTCTAGGATGCTGATGAAGGGAAAGGAAAGGAGACTGGACTTGTCATTTCCCTGTCGGGCCCTCGGGAGCCAGGTGTCTCTCTTTAATGGAGGCATGTGGAGACTAACGTAGGTTAATGAGCTATGCGGTCCCCAAAGGAGATAAGCATTATAGGCTATATGAGATCCCCTCTCATCCCTTCATCCCTCCATTTGTATCAGACCCTGGGAGAGAAAAGGAGGAACAAAGGAGAACACGGTGGAGAGGAAGTCGAGGTTGCAGAGAGACTGGGAGAGAGAGTGAAGCGATAGAAAAGGGACAACAAAGAGAGACAGAAAGAAAGGCAGCCCTTTAAAACAATCAAGGGTTTGGATGAGAGTCACTGCGAAGGTTCCTCTGCCAAGCAAGGCCCAAATGTGGCAGTAAAAGGAAAAGCTTAGCGAGAGCGGGCCTAATCAGAAACAGATTCTCTACGACAACAAACCAAACCACACACACACGCGCACGCACACACACACACACACACAGGAAAGTCGACACTTTACGTATTAAAGCTCGGCAGGGAGGAAAAAAAGCCTGTGGAAACATCAAATTGTAATGAGTAACAGGCTCAGTGAGTGCATACGGGATAGTAAGGAAGAGACAGAAAGACAGAGAGCTGTAATGATGACGGAGGAAAGACAGCTTTTACATATAATGTAAACCCGAACCGCAGATATCCTTTGAGCCTGTGTTAAGAGTGTTTGTTGTAGAGTTGTACTGCATGGCATTACTGCGTTCCTCTTTTTGTCTCGCTCTCAGATGTGGCTTAGTCTATTGTTTGGCTGTCTGTGGCTGCATTGCTGTATAAGCTATGAACTTAGAGCAAGCAACCATCTGAGCATGCTGCGTCTTTGTCCCCAAGCGTAAATGTGTGCTCCGCTAAGGCGCTGCCAAAAAGACGAGAGAAGCGCGAGCATGTTTGCGTGCTTGGCGTTGAGGTGGTTAGAAATAGACGATGCCGACGGATGAGAGAGGTGCGGCAGAGAACAGGAGGAAAGAAATACAAGGAAAAGAGGAAGGATAAAGGGGAGAGAGATAAGAAGATGTGTTTGGGAGATACGCAAGGAAATGGAGGTGAGATGGATATACAGTAAAGCTGCAAGAAGAGCAGAAGGAGAGAAAAGAGAGGAGGTGTGACAAGGTTTGTGCCCAGGAGCAGAGAGCACAGTAAGGTGTGTGGCACAGCCGATGGAGAGGCAGCCTCACATTCCGGGCTTGAGCCTGTGTAAACCCTGTCTGTTACTGCAGATCTGATATGGAAATAAGAGGCCAGATGGGGGCTTCCACTGGCCTTATAAGGGATTGTGGCTTGGCCTGGATGGATCACGGGTGAGAAGCCATGGAGAATGAAAGAGAGAGAGAGAAAGAGAGAGAAGGGCAGAGGCAGGAGCAGGGAACATGCATTTGAGAAAAATAACACAAGACGTCCAGAGACAAAGATGCTGAAAAGTGTATACGGAGGGAAGAGAGCGATACAGAGGATAGATGTAGACAGTAGCCGAGAATGAGAGGAAGAAAGAGAAAAGAAACAGAGAATCAAAGACGCTGCCTTTCTGATAATATTCTTGTTTTTCTCCTCCTCTAATGCTCTTTCAATGATCTCGGGTTTTTGAAGGGTGGATTCATCAGGGCCCCGAGAACAGAAACAATTTCCGCCTCGTCACACAATAGCAAACTTAACAATAGAACCCAGCTCAAGTCGATTGGTACATTTCATCCTGCTAGCATTGTTTCAGTCGGAGTCCCATAGGTCCACTTTATTGCAGGATTTTTTTTTCTCTACTGCCAGAAAGAATAACTTCGCCCTTGAGAAAGACTGCAGATGCAGAAAAGCAAAACTCAATGAACAAAAGCGAGGATGTTAAAAGCCAAGGCTGTACTGATCACAGATGAATTTGGTAAAATCCATGTTCCGTCATCATCTATTTTGTAATACTAAAGCTCAACAACAACAACAACAACAACAACAACAGTGTTGGTATATCCCTTCGCTGTACTTCCTTTGTTCCGCAGTACTAACAGCATTTCCTAGTCAAGATGTTCAGACAGTGGGAGCCAACAACCTGCTGAGAAACCTGATCAGCCACACTAATCTGATCAGCCGCACTTTGTTCAAGTGTGTCTTATTTAAAGAGGACAGCGCTCCCAGCATGGCGTAACCCAAACACCGTCCTATCCCCTTTCAGCCGAGGATCCTGGGGAGCCGACACAGCCATCTAATCCTCCACACCTTCCCATCCAACCGCCCCCCCAAACCCCCCACCTCCAATCCAGCTCGCACACACAAGCATACCTGCACCCAAATTTTCACCCAACCGCAACAATCTGGGCTTATTACGGTGAAAAGGCATGACACAAGTGTTTCCCGTTTCCTAATCAGTTGGTAGGCAAAAGCCCCCTTTCTACCCAGTATGTGTATGTGTGTGCGCGTCTGTGTGTGTGTGCGTGCATTTGTGTGTGATGAAAGAATCTTGAAATAGAGTGAAACACGTAGTGTCTTTTGAATGTATGATCAAGGGAGTTTCGCACACCTCCCTCATACAAATGAGTGAGTCAAATTTGTATGTGCACCACACCAAAGTATACTAAGGCCATGTGTGCATGTAATAAAACACACGGTACACAAACCTTCGGCTGCATAAATTGTGTGCACACTTTTAAAACGTTAAAGAGATTCATTACACGCTAATAGCACAATACCTTCGGGGAAGAAACGCGCAAATGATCTTCGCCCTCTAAACTCCAAATTTAACCGACGCAGGACTAACCTAAAAGTGGCTTGTCTGTTTTCCTGCTAACTCATTACCACAGTCAGCTAATATAGGCCAAACATGCACACACTCAAACACCAGACACACCTCCTCTATAATGCATACCCCCAACTGAGCCAACAGCTGCTTCCAGCGGCACCAAACTGTGGCTGCCAAATACACCAAAACACTTAACTATGACTGACGGTAACACGTTATTCCCCACAGAAACGTTTAACTGCCCTTTTAAAACCGGAGTAAAAAAGGAGGAATGTTGATGGTTTGCCGCTGTGTTGTGATTCCATCAAATCATCACCTCTCCGCCTCGACTGCTAATCCAATCCGACACAGCGCGCCCATGTCACAAGGCGTGGGGATGGCTCGGCCCTGACCTTTACCTTTAGTCAAGTTACCAGAGGCCCAGATAATGTTTTCCCAACCGCTAACCATTAGGGTTTAATGAGTAACAGCGGTGGCTGAGCTGACCTGTGGCTGGAAGAGGCCTCCAGCTCCGGCTCTGTTCGCTGATATCATGACCCCGTCGATGCCCTCTCGGTGGCCTGGCATTGGCTTTCTTCTGCTGCACTGTTCACAAACGCACACATGCCCTTGCTATTTTCCTCCTCTCCCTCAGTTATTCACTTGCAACCAGTGTTTGGGAGTAAACTGTTACACTGTTACAGTTACTGGGGGAAAACAAATGTGTAATTAAATTACAGTTACCTATGAAAATGTTCACGATTACACTGGGGGTTACATCTGAATATTTTCTGTAAAAAGCTAGGCTATATGTTGAATGATATTCATTTGGTTGCTTTTTATGCACACAATGTCTTCTTCAGGAGACTGACAGTAGCCGGTGTTGAGCACTGCTGTAAGTTCGTAACTGCCAGGTTTAAATATATGAAAACAGTGGAGAACATTCATTAGAAATTCAGAAAAGTAATCACAATGTAATTAAATGTAACAAGTAGCATTACTTTGATAAAGTAATTGAAATAGTTACACTACCATTACACTTTAAATGGGGTAACTTGTAATCGGCAACTCTTGTTCTGTGATACAGAATCTGAAAGAAGCTATCCACCCACACATTCTGATATATCACATTTACATGGACTCTATTTTTTTCCCCCCTATTCTGTATCTCCATTCAAACAACATGTGGTGTCTGTGGCCTCTAACACACTGTCCTACTCTATCTGTCAAAGTTTCAATCTCACCAGTCAGTGTGTGGTGTGTAATGGCATTATATGGCCGTGACATTGGGCTTTATAGCACTGCTAGGGGCGGCAGTGGCTCAGTCGGTAGAGACTTGGCTCTGGAACCGGAGGGTCGCCGGGTTCAAGTTGCCGTACGGAGCTTGGACTGGTAGCTGGAGAGGTGCCAGTTCACCTCCTGGGCACTGCTGAGGTGCCTTTGAGCAAGGATGCTCAGGACACCTTTATCGGCAGCCCCCTCACTCTGCCATATCTCCATCAATGCCTTTATAGGGCACGTGTGTGTATTTCAAGCCTGTGTGTAATGCGTAACTCCAACAGTGTGTGAAAACATGTAACTTCCCCCCTGGGGATCAATAAAGAAGCATGTCTTCTTCTTCTGTTCTCTGGAAGGAACATGCTGAAAGTGAGCTACAACCTTCCTCATTGATATTCAGGGCGTATAGCGTGAATGGTAAATGAGTATTTATGTTCTACGTGGATAGAGATATATATGTATACAGAAATACCATTGTACACAACGCACTGTACACTGTGTTACAAGCTATGCAGAAGAAACTGTCCAATCCCATTAATACTCTAGCCATCCTTGCTGTCCGGCTGTGCTATTAAGAGGGAGTCTAGGCTGACAGCTGTGTTTCATGACAGCATGAGGCCAAGACCTGACACGCAGCTGTCAAGAAAATGATATGCCCCATGTGTGTGTGTGTGTATGTGCGTATTAAAGGCGCAGAAGTGAAGTGCAGGTAAAGGCTGAGTGAGCCGAGATTACCAGTGGCTTGAAATATTATCACATGCTATTAGCACTGTATCACTGTTCATTAGGCTGATGGCTAGCCGGAGTTACTTGACAGCCCTGCAGTAAGAGTGCGAGAGATGGAGACAGTGAGAAAGACATAAGTAGATAAATGTGTTGCACTGAAGAAATGTAGAAGGGAAACTGGAGCAAGAGGAAAATCGGGGGGAAATGATGAAGGCCTGCTTGCCTCGTGCTTCACCGTCAGAGATTCAACATCCAGGGTTTCAGAGGTAAACAAGAGGACCTCTAGTATCAGGACGGATGTGGTATTTAATGCCCCACCACAAAAAGGAACATGGCCTATTACTACAATTCCTAATTCTAATTGCCATAACATCCATAATACACGCTGAACCAGATGACTGCACAGTGTCAAAAAGCATATATCAAAGAAATGATTTGTGTAGAGCCCGTAAAAGCTTCCTGTAAACACTGTATGATCACAGAAATGCATTAAACAACGCTGTCACCCAGACAAGCTTAACTCTAAGGGCCCCGATAACTGCTGCTGTCTCGTATGAAGTAGGAGACAGAGGAGCAGTAAAGCTGTCTCACTATCAGACAGAAACATTAGTCGCTGTCACACTCAGTTTGCCTTCGCACAGACAACAGTTTAGTATATCATCAAAGCCAAAACAATTCTTTTTTTTTGGAGATCTATGGCACTGTTCAACTTGAAAAAGACACTTGAAATGGAAACACACATTTGCAAAGTAGATGAGAGGAATGCTGTTTTGGTTGCTTGAGTAATCTAGAATCATTATGCACGCTATCAAGCACCATAAACAATGCTTGCTTTTTCATTTGTTTTTTTTTTTCCCTTTTCGTAACTGTCTTTAATGAGGATGATCGCTACGCTGCATGTAAAGCAGGGACAATTCAGCACAAACTTCAAAAAGATTCCCCTCCGATTCCCTCCGTTGTGAGCCGCCGTTCAAGTTTCCGTGCGAGTTTACAAAGTGATAGTTTGCTCTCGCTCCCCTTTTGTCCTTCCTATTCCCCTTTTATCTAATTTTGGACCACTCTTAGAGCCAGCAGTAATGAATTGGCTAATCACAGTTATCTGGTCTATTCAAGTGCTTTGTAAAGCAAATCAATAAAGCTTGGAACTGAGCCAGCCATCCACTTTGACAGACGTTGCTCGCTAATCTATTTCTGTTGTCTTTTTTTCCGTGCTAGAGATGTTTACTCTGTTTCGGTCTGTCCCTTTTCTCTCTCTGTGTACTTTAGCAAGGTCAGCGGGGAAATTGAAGAAGAAAAAAACGAATATTCCATGCCAGCTGGCAACTCAGAAGACAAAAGTCAAGCACTTAGTACTTAAAGTTCATTTGACAGAGGGAGACATTTTCTCTTTGATTGCTAGAACCGAGCTCTGAGACTTATACCTCGGGCAAGAAAAAATAACAAGGCCTACACTCGCACGATTCGGTTTCCACAGTAACAGATCAATAACAGCGACGCAACAACTGACAAGAATTTCTATGAATTTCAAATGTTCTCCCTGTTGTGCCTACATTGGCTGCAGACTAAAACAGGAATTTTGATAAGCTTCGAGGCCCTGCCTCCCAACACCGATCCCTTGCATAATGTCTTGGACATATCTATTGCACATCAAATATTTGACTGCCAGGATGTGTGGGCTAGAAATATCATATTCATAAGAATACGAATAAGGAACATTCAGGAATAGTCAGCCTTATTTGCCCTTGTTTAATCTTTCTGCCCAACCAGGAAGACATGGATCTGGGTAAGTCGGTGGCGTTTGATGTGGCTTCCCCAATCCCAATGACGCTATTGCTCCCGACATTGGTAAAAACCACACAACCCACATCCATAGTGTGACTTCCAGGCTCTGTATGCGAGCAACAGTGTAAAAGCAGAGCTGAGATCTACATACTTCTTTCCCCTTCTAGGCCACAAGTACTTCCAAACATGAGAAAATGTTCACAGGCAAGGTAAATAATGCTGCCATTAACCTAATTTGTAGCCCAATCAACAAGAGAATATGTTGAAAAAAACTGGATTACAGCAATGCTCTTTCTACACACAGTCTCTGGTGAAAAGTGGCGCCAACAACAATGGGTTAATTAATCTCACTCATGAAGTCCAATTATGGGAATCACTCCACAGGGTAATTTGTTTCCTTTAAAAAAATAAAAAATAAAATGAGAAGCTAATGCCAATAACAAATCTAATAAATAAGCTAAGAACAAAAACTGTGATCGTGGCGATACATTAATAAATAACTAGTGCACAACATATTAATGCACATATGGGATTCTGTCTTTGTGTCTTTTGGGATTTGGCTACGCTGGCATGGATGCATACTGCTGCATATCGGCTGAATTTAAGTGGCTAAATGAAGCCTACATGCATAAAAATCCATCTGAAGTCAAAACGTATGCACTGTATGAGTATTTGTCTGTTGTCGTTGAGACAATGAAAACACCTTCGACAGAGAAAAGAGCAAACAATTAGAGGAAGAGAATGGAGAGGCGGACAGATTAATGAGATCACTGCAGGTTAGGTTGTGTCATTGGAACAGTCTGAGCAGGGGAAGAGAAGGAGGAGAAGACTGGGAGGAAGAGTGAGGGACTGAGACAGAGAAAGGGAGAGGAAGAAAGAGGGGAATGCGAAGGGCATATGAAAAGAAAGAAAACGAGAGGGGGCAGCCGGTTGTCTGGCCAAGCAACGTTTAACTCCCTGCTATGGAAAGAAAGAGAATGAGAGATACAGACAGCAAGACAGAGAGAGAGAGAGAGAGAGAGAGAGAGAGAGAGAGAGAGAGAGAGAGAGAGAAAATCAGAGAGACGAAGAAGGAAAAGCAGATATAAGGCCTGGATGAATGGAACGGCAGGGGCTCTCTGCTTTCCCTTTAGCCTTTTAACAGTGAAGTGTTTAGAGAAGCCTGGACCAGGTCTGGCAGAGAGAAAGGCTTGTACTCTAAAGACAGCCATGAAAGACACAGCCTGCTGCTGCAGCTTGGGACTGCCGCCGGCCGGCTCTTTCTCTGGCACCGGGTTCAGAACTGAGCAGGAGGGAGTCAAGTGGAGGCCAGGTTCCCAAAAGGTCCCACAGACATCCTACCAACTCAACCAACAAGCTAGTCATTAGCAAGACTATAGACGGTTATGGTAATTAAACACATACGGCAACCACCTCCACACACAAGCACACACAGCCCACACCCATACATACATTTATACCAGGGCTGCACAATAAAGCTTTTTTTTTTTTTTTAAATCATCATCATCGCGATATCAAACTGCGCAATAAACACATCGCGAAACATGTAACTATCATTCTTCATTTTTAATGGTGCCATTTTGTGTTCGGTTTAATGTTTAATTTGTACAATAAAAGAATGTTGGAAATGATTTCCTTTCAGGGTTTTTTTTTTTTTTTATTCAACAAGCGGTTGGTCACATTTTAGCAGAATACTGAAAGCAGCCGATCTGAGTACACTTCAATATCCGATTATTAATCACAAGGACTATCGTTATCGGGGTATTCAACAACGTTATCGCATATTTTCCTCACATCACGCAGCCCTAATTTATGCACATTGAAATAAACTCAAAGCCCCAAACAGTCATTCTGCCAGACTAAGGAGGCCACAGTAATGCGCATTGCCTCAATGAATCATCTTTACTATGAAAATTTGTTTTTTCACAGATAAGACGGAGGATTGAAAGCCTCATGCTCTACTGAAGTTCCTCATTGATGTTCAGTAGAGTTCAGACCTCTTTCTGTAGAGGTTACGGTCGACAGTCTCTGCCAGCCGGCACCCAAAAGACATCTTGAGGCCCTGAGGTAATACCAAGTGTATCTCTATTTTGCATTTCTCCAAATAGCGCCGATTTTACTGTAGGACATTTGATTCAGCCATTATGAGAAAGTGCTCCAAGTTGTGTTGGAAGAGAAAATGTTGTTTAACTAGCAAAAGTACTTTCTGCAGGCTATGCTTGGCTGCTGCCGGTGGGCAAACGGAGTTTGTATTGTTCAGTTCAACATGGTTAAAAAGGTTGCAGGCAAACATGGCTGTAATAGATACATACTGGCAGCTCTCATTCCAGCTAAAATGCTCCTTGTGTCTCTGTGCCACTTGTCAATTTGTCATTTTGCTAAGTTCGAAATGTTAGTCGCCTGCTTCGTAAACAGGCGTATTGAGTAAGATGATTTTCATTGAATTTTAAAAATCAAAACAAAGTTTTAACAAAGGGATGCAATGATTTGTTCTGTGTGGGGTTAATTGGACCTCACCATTCAATCTGAAACAAAGTGATGCTACGGCTATTATACTAGGCATTCAGTGAGAAATAACTATTTCTGAATACGATGATTGGAAACTAATTCTACCTGGTGGCAATTGTGACAATGCTTTTTAGTTGTAATTGTATTTCTTTTCATGTGGGCTCAAGGTTAATGCAAGTCGCGCAGTGACAATGGAGAGGTTTAATAAAGCTATTAAAATGCTTAATTGTTTGTGCTTTGTGTTTATTTGCAATCCGACGTGTAAGCACCAATGAGCAACTGGAAACAAAAACTGAAAGCTGTTAATAAAGTGAAATAAACGGGATTCATGTTCATATCATACTTCATTTTATCATAGGAGTGAATATGTGTGCGTGTCTGTGTGTATGATTTTGAGGATGCAGATGACAGGACACAGGTTGGGCTTCTGTTCAGTTGTTGCTATAGAGACATCATCTTCAATGCTAGTTAGAGCTCTCTCTCTCTCTCTCTCTCTCTCTCTCTCTCTCTCTCTCTCTCTCTCTCTCTCTCTCTCTCTCTCTCTCTCTCTCTCCAATTTCTTCCTCCATTACCAGGTTGATAGTCTGGATCAACATAAATACTTTTCCATGATAATTGCCAGACAGCACTTTCCGCTCTCTGTGTGTTGCCGTTCTCAAACTTTGTTCGCTTAGGGAAACCACAACAAACTTTCTTTCGTGGGAATGATTGTAAAAATTTAAAAAGAATATGTTTACGGCATTTACTCTCTAACTGGGATGATACACTGGAAAGAGCAAATTATGGTACTTCATTTAATATTGTACGTGGAGTTTCCTTTTGCGGGGTGTAAACAAGTTCCTTCCCGAGATTATTTTGCAGAGCCACCGTTGCTGCGTCCGGGGCTTAGCGTCACCCAAAACGTTTCTTTTTCTCTTATTCCAGAATTTACGTGTGGTGTAGCCAGTCCTTACTCTGCAGTGCTGTGGAGACAGGTCTGGCAATGCAAGACTACCAGGTTGGCAATCCAGGTGGGCTCCAGCAAATACGGAGCCCAAGGGTTGGAGAACAGAGTGACAACAACTCTGCTTAGATCCCTCGCTTCCACATCAAAATCTAGACCAGGCTAAGCCAGGCTACGCCAAAGCAGGACCTGGACAAGGGGAGCAGGTGAGCAGCCTCCAGGTTGACAGGCAACAGGCTCAGGTTCCCACATCCAATTCCCTGTGAAGGCGACGGATCCAAGTACTAACTCTCTGAGGCTCATTGGGGGTGAACACAGCATTGAGGGGTGAGGGATGGGGGGGGGGGAATGTTACCACTTGTCCACCAGGGCCCTGCAGGAGCAGCTGCCTGCATTTACAAGCCTTTTTAAGTCCCCGACACTTTATGCCCTATGATCAGCTGCTACCCTCAGCAGCACACAATGTCTGCACATCACACACATCCTTGGTGCTATTCGCGCCAGTGCATTCAGACATGCACCCTCTGCCACGTTAACCAGTTCAACAGGACTTGTCCAATTAAACACCTGAACCACCCTTTCAAGTTGTCCCCTTCAGCTGCCAGGGGCATCATCCAAACCAATTCCTGATTACTCATCAGGGCATGATGAGAAGAATTAATTAGGCCAAAAGCAGCACATCATGGTTGAAGGCTTTAGGGATAAAGAGCCAGAAGACATTTATTTTTTTTATTTTTTTCCATCCATGGTTTACTGCTGACACAACCCAGCACTAATCAACCGCTGACTTACATTCAATGCACACATCCACCGCCGTGATTTAGGGTTGAATAAAGAAAACTAAGCATGCAGCGCAGGTCAAAATACTGAGGAAAAACTAGCCTAAAACTGCTGAAAGAATATATTTAAAAATTAATATATTTAAAAAGCCTTCTGGGAACGTATCCCTGTGGTCTCAGGTTGAGCAGCACTTAACCCCTGCTGCTCTGAGAGAACTGGGATGGAGGATGTTTATTCTCACTGTCTGCGAATTGCGTCTGATTAACAGGGGAATCCAGAATGTGCCTCTACTGAGCTTGCTTTAACCTCCCCGTTCATCTATCGCTGGGATATCTTTTAACATCCAATTTAACATTTGCAGCCGTGCCCTCCATCTCCATCTATATCAAAGGCTGTGCTCCGCGCAGATCCTCTCCGCCTTAATGCCGTTGTTGCTTCCCACCAATCCCAGTCCTCATGTGGGATATATGTCTGCTTAAACACAAAAAAAAATGAACCACACACAGCCAATTCCAATTTAGATGATGCAATTCTTGGGTAATGTGTATCCAGAAGAAACTGCATAGCAGATCACCTATCTCTACAGTCTGACTCGCCGAGCCCCGTAGCAGTCTTTTGGTCTCCGGGTAGATAAGAGCGATAACGTAGATGACGGAGCCTGGTGAGTGTCAATGTAAATCCAGAGCTAGAATTTAAATAGGAAATTAACTCATGGGCAGGACCACGAGCTCACTGGACCATCTTCTGTGTGTTAGCTTCGGGACTGATTGGAACTGGTTTCGCTGTTGCTAGAAAAAAAGCGCACAAAGCAATATTGATTGCCCCCTAGCAGCTTTTCTGCTGAGGTGAACATCTACTGCCCTCCACAATCAATCATCGCCTCCAGGGGTGCCACCCTGAAGTCCACAACCAGTTTCTGAAGGCCTCATGACACTCAGACTACACATTTAACACATTGCTATCGTATGATAGTACTAGGGTCCACTCTTGGTTGGGAATGAGAAACCTCCATTTTCAGGAAATATAGATTTGGCTTTTCCCTTTTATTTTAAAGTGGATAGATATGAAAGGAGGAGAGAGATATTGGGGATGACACACACAGCAAAGGGCAGCAGGCCGGATTCAAACCCTGCGCCACTGTAGGACTCCGCCAACATGGGTCGAACGCTCTTACTGGGTGAGCTAGAGGCCGCCCCGAAATCTAGATATTTTAGTTTGATTCTATATGACACAGTAAAATGGAAGCGCTTCACACGGTGATTGCTAATATACCCTACGAGGCTCACATCTGTAGTGTTATTGTTTTCTATGATACATGCATTCTCCTCATCTTAGTGTTTGCTCACTCCCCCACCCTCTTAACCCCTCTTTCTCAATCAATCCCCTCGCAAAAGCCAGCCAGAGGCAGCGGCATCCGCCAACACTATCCCTCCTGCTCTGCCATGCTCCAGCAAAGCCCAGGAAACAGCAGCACATACAGACGCCAGTCTGCAGGGGAGAACGACAGGTTGGGGGTGTTGGGGGGGATTAGGAGTGGCATTGAATGGGGAAGTGAGAGATGGAGGGCAGGGGAGGGGAGGGGAGTGGGGATTCTTTGGGAAGGGAGCCAATCCAATTACAGGCAGCGGTGCAGCCCTGGTTTCTTTGGCGGCACTAAATTCACATTTCAACGGTCTCTTCTTCCCTCCCCCAGTACCTTCTCCTTCTATCTTGGCGTCTTCCTGCTACTCTTTTTCTTATTTTTTTCTCATCATGGCTCACACTCACACCCTCTAACTGTGCATCGCCACACTCTCCCTCCCCCTCAACCCCATTTGTCTGTCCTTCCTGGTTGCAGGAAAGAGGTAAAAAAATAAAAATAAAAAAAGGTATAGAACTGTATCGCCAGCAAAACATCAAATCTTGTCACCATATAGCTGTGTCATGCTCAGATCTGAAGGAAGCCTGCAGCATCCTAACCCAGTCCACACGTAACTCTTATCAGACTGGTGCAGATCAGCTGCAGCCGGGGCTCATCGGGTCACCCTGTCCCTCTGCAACACCTGGGGGAGTGAATGGATAACACTCTCGATGTAAACACATGCATATTTCGGGGAGACCGAAACACACGCACACACCTTAACAATTGGCGGTGGGCGAAGCAGTCCTCTTCCTACCACCACTGCCATGCAGCGTTATTGATTATTCATTCTCTTTCGCCACGCTGCTGAACACTGCTACGGTGGGTAGGCTAATTGTGGCCCTTCTCTCTTTCATGCCCATTAGGTGGACATTCAGTGCTCGTTGAAACATGTGCTTGGTAAATCAAGACCGGTTCGTGTCCAGTAACGTACCTGCATGCAAATCTTTGCTCATCTAATCGCGGGATTTCAAACAAATTGGATTCAAATGAAGTCCAGCAAACTCAACAGCACGGTTCCACTAAAATACACACTTACCAAAAACAGAGGTTAAAAACCTAAAATCCAAATGGTCTCGCTAATAAGAGATAATAATCAATGTTTCATTACTCTTAACATTAATGACTGCTTTCTCTCATACCTTTCAATATACAACATGTTGAGAGATGATGTCCATGGCACCTTTCGCTGGGTATAATCAAGGTATTCAGAATACTTCTATTTGAAGTAAAAGTCCTGCATTTTCATATCCAAGCTACCTCACAGTGAGATTGAAAAACAGATCCAAGTCCTCTTTTGTGGTCTTTTTCGGTCACAAGGTTTTTCCTGCCGGTGTATAAGTGCCTTGGTACATGTTATATGTAGTGATGTCTGTGTATACATGTCTGAAATTGTGTTCACTGCTGTTCTGGTTTCTTTTTTTTACATTGCCAAAGTGATTTCTGCCGCAACCTAACTTCCCAATAGACAATAAATCCGATGATTACTGGGAAGTTACTGCTAATGTGTTTTGCTAGTACAAGTTGTATTACAACCTTTATTGTTTTTAACGTGGCTCAGACTCTGTGGTTGAGTTCTCCACAAGGTTTTTCTGCTCGGTCCACAGACCTTGGTACCCATTCTCTAGGTGTCCTTCTCATACCCTGGTTAATTCCTCTCCCGTGTTAGCGTTACTGTGGTTACAGTCATGCCCCTCTGCGGAGTACACAGCAGCACGCAAGGCTACTTTGCATGGATTTTCATACAGGGAGCAGAAGATGGGAGATAGAGACAGAGGACTGGGGGAAGGC
Organism: Perca flavescens; assembly: GCF_004354835.1. NCBI lineage: Eukaryota > Metazoa > Chordata > Actinopteri > Perciformes > Percidae > Perca > Perca flavescens. The sequence continues at coordinate 9,194,277 of NC_041337.1, forward strand.
AAGCGGCAGTGTGGCAGGAAGCGAGGAGATAAAAACAATATGCAAGCAACTGCAACACAGCGGGGAAAACACTATTTTCTGTCTCATCTAATTTAACCAGGAAGAAAAATTTGCTAAATTATTTAACAGCTCAAACAGGGGATTACACCCAATGAATATTCCCTCCACCACAGCCTGATTGGTGTATTGATTTAATTATGAATAGATGGAGACCAAAATAACTCAAACCAGTCCAGTTTGTTTTGCGTTGCCATGCTTGAAATAAGAAAAAAAAAGGGGGTTTCTGAATGGTTTTAAAAAACTTTCTTCCTTTTTAATTTTTCATTCAAACAGGCAGCCCCATGGATGGAGGAGCCAAGGGGAACACTGACAAGTCCTTCAAAACCTGTCATCTAGAAAGCACCATCAGTATGCACGACAAACAACTATGGTGACACAATGCGGCCACAAAAACACATTATGTACATTAAAACAGGGCATTAACATTTTAACATTCGACAAATGGCCTCAGCATCGGTGCCAAAACAGTGCAACAGCTGTGCTAAATTAAATCAGCAAAGCGTAGATATTTTCCAGAGCATAGCGCTCACTTTCCTCACCATTCAATCCTGTCAGTGAGCAACCTCATCTAATACCCTTTTTGCTGTGTCTGGGGTGCAAAATCTATCATTACTAACTGGCCAGCAGCCCTTAACCCTCTGTGGCGTCTGTATTCTCTAACCAAGACTAGGAGGTTTAGTGCATGGGCCTGCTCTCTCTTATGCCTCTCAGTGAGCCACAGGCAGAAAGGTGCCTATTAAAATTAATGGGCCAGTGCAGGTTATTCAACACTGCGACACTGGAGCTCACTTAACAAGGAACTGGTAATGACCACTAGAGTGAGCTAGCCATCGCCATTATGCCTCTCCGACGCTTTGACAGCAGGCATTAAATATTAAGGAGATACGTTTCCCTGTGACCATGATCCATCTGTACGGAAATAGGACCACTTCACGGTGTCTGTACCCCATGGACCACCGGACAGTGTCTTTATGTATCACAGTGATGAGCAGGGAGCAGAAGTCCCCTACAGCAGGCCTTTAACTGGGGTGAGGGGGTGAGAAGAGGGAAAAGAAGCTGGTACTCACCTTCTTTAGGCGTCCACTCTTGGTGCCCACAAAGGCTACACAGTAGCCATTGTAGACATAGGAGGTGACCGAAGTCATGCGATCGCGTGTCTCGGTGTAGAGAGTGTGACCGGTCACCAGCTGAGAACCACCAAGCGGCTGGTTGATGTCCAGACCACAGAAAGAGTCGTCAATGGGCACCGGCTGCAGACAGAGAGGAGAGCAGGGGTCAGCAACCGTTACTATCAAAAGAGCCACTTTTGGTAAAAACATCAAATCTGTCTGGAGCCGCAAAAAATATTTGAGCCTTATAGTGAAGATAACACAGTGTGTTAAGTCTAAATTAGCCTATCAACATTACTCATATTTCTTAATGAGCATTCATTAATATAGTGATGTTTGTTGCCATTTTTTTATGGCACTGTCTTTGAAGAGGATAGACGCTGGGCCGTAGTGGTATGCACGATTTAGTTGGATGAAAGGTTACAAAAATTGATTATGTAAGAATCACTTTAGGCCTTCAACAATGTTAAATGAAAATTAAAAAAAAAAATAATTGTTACTCATTTCAATTTAATCTTTTTGTTGTTGAAGCTATAGGGAGCCACTGGAGAGGGGCTCAGGAGCCGCAGGATGCAGCCCCCTGTTATAGAAGTATGAATGAAGGACAAGAGATAAACTGGAATGTAGAAAAGCATTGTAAGAAAAAAAAACAACTCATGACTGTGAGAAAAATGTGTCACATTAAACATGGAAACCCTCCACATGAAATGAACTGTACGAGCGACAAAAATACCTCAGCGGAGACAGAGAATAAGAGAATAAGACATTAGGAGAGTGGCGAGGCTGAGGCGCAGAGCATTATAAAAGAAGACAGAAGATGAAGGTGACCGGGTGGGCCAGAAGGAGAGAGCGATGGTCAAAGTTGTGGAAACCGTGGCAGTGGCAGAGAGTGTCTGAGACGGACAAAGGGTTGAGAGAGGTGAGCCTGAGAGAGAGAGCGACAGAGCGAGAGAGAGAGAGAGAGAGAGAGAGAGGGAGAGGGAGGGAGATCAGAGCGAGGTGGAGGTGTGCAGGGAAGTCTCCCAGCCAGACAAACGCTTGCCTTTCTGTTTCCACTTGGCAGACATGTTTCAGCTCCGCCTGACTGAGCTCCACCTTGCTCTCACCGAGGCTCATTACCCTGGCCTATCATCACACCTCTGCAGGAAGACACATGCTGCATGATAACTATGTGCTCCGGCAAACACACTGCGTAATAACCATGCAACCCCGAGATATGCATCTAAGCGAAGAGGCTGCAATGAGCTGTATTTACCCATTCATTAGAAAATAATCACTATCAAAAAGTCTCATTAAGTTTGACTTCTGTTGGAAAAATCTGGGTGTGACTATACTGTACAGTTTAAAAGAATTGCTCAGTGTGAAGACTTAACTCTGTCCTGTAGGCCAATGGTTCCCAACCTTTTTGGTCTGATGTACCCCCACAGCCCAGTCTGATGAACTCACGTACTGTACCCCTTTATCAATTCCCAATGTGTTCCAAATGTATAACACCATTTATTATATAAAAGTGGATATTGTTTTGGATAGGGATATCATTTTTCATACTATTTTCATACAAAGGTCAATATTTAGATTGGTTTAGTCAGCAACCATACTACTACCACTATATTATATTTCAACTATTAACTATTAATTAGTATTATTACTACTAGTCTTCTGGTAGCTGTGCCAAGAGAAATCTCAATCATTACCAATCTTACAGAGACGGAGGGCATAGGTATATGTAAGGAGATAACATAGGCACAGGCTAATTATTGCTAACTAAAATGCTAGTTAACATTAGTAATTAAACTTAAACAGCTAATGTAAGTCGAAACTGCCTGCGAGCTTCTCCTGTACTATATGGTAATTCCTCTACTATGCAACAGTAAGTCGCTTGGTTATGACACAATCGTTAGCCTATTTTTATAAAAATGTCTGCTACAGAGCCATAACGCGAGGTACAAGGTAATGGAGCCTTTTATACATTGTCGTGTTTCTTTAGAAATAAACAACGGACAAATAGAGTCTTTAAACGCTTCAGATGTAAAGTTATTTGCTGTCAAAGTGGCGCCAAAATGAATGGGAGTCAATGGAATGCTAACGGGTGGTGATCGCTTTGTAGCATCAAAATGGCGCCATAGGAGGTTCGAGTTCTGAAGCAAAGCTTACCCCCTTGGTTGAGACGGCAAGACAAGTGCTCCGGGACCGTCTACAAAGTACAACACCGAAAAGAGATACAAAAATAGTTTCAAAAATTGGCATATGCTTATTTTTTTTAAAGTAAGTGCTGTAGTGCAACTAGAAGGAGACAATTTATAATTGAGGTAAGTTTGGAGACACTATCTTATTTAATCATTAAATTAATATATATTTTTGTATCTCTTTTCGGTGTTGTAGTTTGTAGACGTCCCGGAGCACTCGTCTTACTGCCGTCTCAACACCGGAACCAAACAGAGCTGAATTAGTACACATTTTATGCATTTCTTTCACATCTACTGCAGTCAGATTCACTGTGTTCACTCAGAATAAATCACTTCACATGGGTAGGCACTTGGAATGACATTTCGAAAATGCTAAGAGGTTAAAGCACGTTTAAAACTTGGCCTGTTTTAGCCTCCGCGGTGCTAACACTAGCAGGAGGATAACACGGTGTAGGCAACACCGATTGTCGTTTTTTCTCGCTACTGACACCACTCCAAATTTACAAAACAACAGAGCTACGTGTTGAAAGTGACCGGGATTCTCCTTTAAGCTAACTATTTAAACCGTTTATCCATTACTTTTAGCTATTTATTTCTACCATAAATTCATGACTTTTAGCTACCTGTTTTAAATGTTTATCCATAACTTTTAGAGGTTTCAACCATTTATTCATTACTTCATTCATTACTTCTAGCACCTTTGACCATTCATTCATTGCTTTTAGTTACCTGTTTAAACTTCTGTTGCTCGCTTTTTAACCAGTTTTCACGCACTCTTACAGAACTGCAACATGTAGTGTTCAGGTGTTACAGCTGATGAGTTCCTTTAATCAAATCATAATTTCAAGTTTGTCTTCACAATCTTTCCCCGTACCCCCTGGCAATAGCAGAAGTACCCCTGTTTGGGAATCTATCTCAGATAAGATAGGAGGAGGTGGTGAATGAGGAGAAGGACAGTGGTCTTTGTGGTGTTGAATCAGGTCAGCTGACACAGTCTGAGTGCCAGTGGCCTCAAAGTGCCATGTGTAGTAAAGTGAGATGTCCAGACAGGCCAAGCACTCCTCCAATGTATACATCCTATAGTCACTCGCTCACAAACTATCTTATTCTCCCTCCGAATTTATATCCCTCTCTTTCCAACCCCAACTCATTATTTCCTCTATCTGCCACCTATATCTATGTCTCGCCTGTCTCCGTCTTCGTCCCTGTCAGAGTGGTATAAGGCAGGCTATGTTGAGTGACATTTCCTACTCTGGTAGGCAGCTCTTAGCCTCTCTCTACACACTCCATGGCTGTAAAACCTTTCAGTACTACGCAGACTTTCATGAGCGGAGCAAAGGCAATAATGCTGACAAGGAACAATCGCCTCCGCTCTCATAGTCACGCCCGCCACGTTATGGCATTTCCTTGTATTTCCTTTGCCCGAAATAGCACAGAGTGCTATGGGGTACTCCACTGCAGTATTCAAATTGGGAAGAATCATGTAAGCTTACTTCATTCTCTTCTCTCATGGTTCTAAAATCAAATGTACTGCAAGTAATTTAAACATATGCGGATTAGACATGGACACAAAGAATAAATCAGATGGGAAAGCTAGCAGATATGTTGAGAAACAGCCGTGAGTTCCAGACTTTGGCTTATCAATAGCTGCTGCCTCGAATGCATGCAGCTATTCCACATATGATCTTTGGGGATCCAGACCATTTGGTTCTGATTATATCTAGATTGTTTAGATGATTTATGCTTAGCAGACTTGGCCGCCAAGCCTGATCCCTTTTTTTCTTATACACCTTCTTGCAGATTTTGTTTTTTGCCTCCTGGCTTTCCTCTGCCTTATCACAAATCTCACCAGCAGTGAATAAATGTAAATTTGCCACGTCTCAAACTGTTTCATACAGATTATGTTGGTTATCTTTAGCACAGCCGCGGTGAGACAAAAATAGACTGTAACCCTGTGTGATTAATACTTATCAAATTACTCGCAATACGGTAAAATACAATACTGAGAAAACACTTTGGTCTGCTTCAACAGTTGACTACATAATCATGTGAAACTATGTCACAAAGTGGCAGAATTTGAATGGATGAATTGTGTGACATAATATCAGAGTTTCCCTCCCAAGGTATATCGGTGATATCAACACTAGCTCCCCTTTGCTCTCACGAGTGGCTAATTAGTTGGTGGAGCACGAGCAAAAAGCAGGACAGGATGATAGTGTTAGTCAGAGAGCGACACACACACACACACACACACACACACACACACACACACACACACACACACACACACACACACACACACACACACAGCCTGATACAGAAATTATTCAATCATGGCTTCCCTTCCTTGGGAGTGACTACAAAGATGGTGTGAATCTCCAGATGGCAGAAGGCTGGACGGCTGGGTGATAAATCTTTGATTGGCTGCGGTGTCTGAATCCCCTGGCTCAGCCTCAGTTCCATTCCCAGCCTCGGCCTTGGCCTGCATGTAAGCGCCCTGCACACACAGTGAAACGTCTGCAAGACGGCAATGGGAGCTGGGGGTGTAAGCTTTGAGCTGCTGTTAGCAATGGACCAGAGGAAAGGCACCGGGGACGGTACGTGTCGTTTTCTCAGAAACCAAGCAAAGTATTGTTAACAACAAATACACTCTCTCGGGATGGTCTAACCTTGATTCACCTCATATTTTAAAGGATACTCTAAAAATACCGCACAGCGTGGAATCTGGGACATATTTATTCAAGAAACACAAGATGTGAAACATATGTGCACTTTAAAGCAGCCACACTGTGTGAGTTGGGGGGATTTAACAGCAAGCAGACAATGTTAGCATGCTTGACATATCCGGTTGTTAAATGAAATTTGTGTTGACTCATCCATTGACATCTATCTGCATAATCCGTATTATACTATGGATTTATTAGGAGCTCATTGAGGATGAGGACATGGTCTTAAGGACTGTATTTTGCATCGTCTTATCTCTGCATAGCTTGTGTGTCCTTAGTGTATAATGTGAAAGGAGAGCAGAACGTTATCGGCAGTGCGTGTCTATAGAATGGAGGGGGAGGTGCAACTGTGCAGGTAACGGCTGGCACCCTTCAGAGCACAATGAGATGATCGGGGTTCTAATTCAAGCTCCCACAGATAGACCCTAACCCTCCCAACCTCATACCAGTGTTGTAGTCAAGACCAGATAAACCAATGTGTGAGACCAAGTCATCACCAGGACCAGAGTGTATCCAGGCCGAAACAAGACCAAGACTCTGAGGGGTTGAGACTGAGTCAAGACTAGAGATGGTCCGATAACACTTTTTGCTTCCAGATACCGATTCTGATACCTGAAGTTGGGTATCGGCTGATACCGAGTACTGATCCGATACCAGTGTGTCATATATTTTATCATGTTTTAACAACTGTATATTACTATCCCTGTATGGATGTGATATGATTTCTATCTTTGTTGTCTGTCTGGCTCAGGTTATACTCTTTGTGAAACATGAACAAACACAAACAATGAATGCCACAGAACTTTCTTTTATTATCCAGTTTGACAGTCAGTTATAACGGAAAAAAAAACAAAAATCAACTACTTTAACGTAGAATTTCTTTAGGGCTTTATTACTTGGTATCAGATCGGTGCATAAACTCCAGTACTCCAGTAGATACCAACGTTTTAGGCAGTATCGGAGGCGATACCGAACATCTCTAGTCAAGACCAGACCAGTGCGAGTCCCACACTGCATGTCACGATAGAATGTGGAAAATGCTAACCACAGGCACTCCTCAAAGTCATCTGAAAGATCCACATTCCCATAAAAAAAGAAAAACAAATTAAGATTCTTCTTCATTCACCTCTTCTATTACCATTATTGTATCATGAGAAATGCCTTGATAAAATAATCAAAAGGCAGTTGTGGTCTTGACCGGTATTAAAAGAAATCTTTATCTGAGCGATTCCGAGACGAGACAGAGACCTTCAAAAAGTGCTCTTGAGACCAAGACCGATCTTGAGTACTACACCACTGCTACATACCACCATCTCTCCTTCTTCCGCCTACTCTCCTTCTTCCAACCTCTTCTCCCGCCTCCCAGATAATGTCTCCCTCCTCCTGACAATCACCTCTGACATTGTGCTAATGGAGAATGTACTGATTTTAATAAGAGTGGTCAATTGTGTGACCTGGGGGGATTAGCAACAAAGGAAGCCGATCAGTGGCTCCCATACTAGCGAGGAAAGGGATATCATTAAACCTTCAAAATACATTAAGACCTACTCTTTCATGTTTTCATATAACACACATACACACACGCACACGCACACACACACACACACACACACACACACACACACACACACACACAGTAACGGACTAGTTACACTTACTTACTTACTTACTTACACTTAACTAGTCATTAAGTCTGAATGTTCTTAAATTCCTATTAGCAATTACAGAATGAAAGCACAGAGGACTGTAGCCTCCTGGGAGTGAGGGGAAATCAAGAAGTTAATTCTACTTAACAACATGCAGCAGAGTCATGGCTTTGTATTACTCGCTGTAAAAAGGGCGGAGAGTGTGTTTATTTGTAATGTGCTTGAGGAGAATATTATCACTTTGATGCTTCTCAGGAAAAATTAGGAATATCTCACATTGAAAAATACTTGAAAGTGGTTGTTTTGTGATAACCGATCTGCAGAACAATTTGACATGATTGCATGTAGTGTGCGAATCATTTGATAACAGAGAGTGTGCTACGCAAGGCAGTCAAAAGCCTTTCCTGAGAATTGCTGTGTTTGTTTTCATTACAGCATACGCCCCTCCAAACTTTGAACGCTGTGGTTTCAGGGCTCATTGAGAAGTTTTGGTCATTTGCCCTACTGTTTAAGATCTTATTCTAGGGGAGGAAATAAGATGTAGCCTAGATGTTGTTGGACCATTGTGGAATTCTGACCATTAAAAAGTATGGTACATTAATGATTCTTTCATCTCATCCTTGTTTGAGGGCTGATTACAAACAGCAACAAAGACAACAAATCCTCTACTGCAGGGGTCTTCAACCTTTTTTAAGCCAAGGACCCCTTAACTAAAAGAGAGATGGAGCAGGGACCCCCTTACTACATACGTTGTATAAAATTAAGTTGCATATTAAACTTGGCCTTTATACATACCCTTTTTGCGTAGAATACTAAGCTATTCAAATAGGCTAATAATTGTTGCCGTGCTTTTATAAATGATTGTTTTAATGTTAAACATACATGTGACACAGTGAACCCTTTGTATTACCTGTATATGTGGATGGCCTTAGTGACTACCTTACATATAGGCCAGTAAGCAGTGGGGATTTAAAACAGTAATTTGAAGGCGCCCCTGCGTTGACTCTGAGGACCTCCTGGGGGTTCTGGACCCCCTGTTGAAGATCCCTGCTCTAGTGCATTTTCAGTGAGATCCTTGTTCACTCTGAATTACAGATGTTCAAGAACGAACTGTGTAAATAATAACTTACATTCCTCAATAGGGCTGGGTATCGTCAAAGATTTCCTGAATCAATTTGATTTCGATTCACAAGGCACAGATTCGATACATTTCTGATTAGATTCAATATTGATTAGGACAGGGACGTTTCAGTTGCAATACCAGTTTTGCTTGGATATTCAAGAGATTCTCAGACAACTTTCTGTAAACTGTACAAGCAAGAACCAACCCAAATATGTTTTATAATGCAACAGGTTAATGTTTATATTAACCCCCAAAAGTTTGTTTTTAAGTACTTTTAAGTTATACAACCAATGGTGAAAAGGCATATATTTAAAAGATAGATTTTGGGATTTTATTAAACGATGTCAGATCGCTCAAACAAAAATCAATTTTAATTGGGAGAACCGCTTATTTTAACCTAGTCCTTTTTCTCAATGAGAGCAGCTTTTTGGCCATTTATCGTTGTGGAAGTGCCACCACATGCAAAAGGCATATTTCAGTCACAATCATAAAAAGTGCATACCGTGTGAATAGTGCATCTGTGTGCATGCAAAACCATCAGCATCTAACTCACCGCTTTGGTGCACTGTACATCTTTCCCCAGCAGCCAGTTGAGCTCAAGGTTTCCCTCTCCCTGGTAGCAGGACTGCAGGCGCTCCTTGATTCGTGCATTGATGTCTCGGATGGTGAAGACGCAGAGCGCCGAGTCATCCGGCGGGCGATGGAACTGCTTCTGGCCCTTGGAGAAGATGGTGAAGAGCACGTCATCTTGGGCGCTGATGTTGAGCGAGGCAGCGAGAAAGCGGCCCGGCTTGCCGAGGTAGGCGGCCTGCAGCAGCCGGTACTCGACGCCGTTCTTCACGCAGCCGATGGGCAGCGAGACATAGGAGTGAAACTTGCGATCGTCTTTGCAGAGGCGGACGATGCGAGAGGTGTAGAAGAGGTCACTGGTGGAGCCGCTCGACGACATGCTGTTCTCCGGCGTCTCGGGCTGCACAGTCAGGAAGTAAACAAAGCTGCCGCTGGCGAAGCCGTAAACATAGTAGATGTCAAAGTGGGAGACCAGTGCCAGCGTGTCTGATGGGATCTTGATGAGGGAGGACACAAAGTCGGTGTGCAATTCGTAGTCAAGCATGGCAGAAGACTCTGGGTCACGGGGCAGCTTTCGACTGGAGATGGTGGGAAAGTAGTCCTGTTTTCCATCCACTGCCGTGCCGATGAACAGGGTGCCATCCTGGTCCTGTGAAGGCACAATGACCCCATACATGGTCCCAGTCTGGTTGACGCTGGAGAGGTAGTGCTCTTTCTTGTGGGAGGGCTCCACCAAGATAAAAAGGTCATCCAATCGGAGGAGTTTGCAGACACCCTGGTAGAGGCTGCCACAGGCCAGCAACCGATTTTGGGAATAATCAATGAGGAGAAGCTTGTTGACATTGTTGGTAGAGACAAGGGGCTCAGTACAGGGTTGGACAATCAGAGGGGGGTAGCAGGCCTTGTTGTCATCTTCTGGGCCTGTATCATGGGAAACGAGGAGGGTCAGGTTGCCCGAGAGCTTGTACACACGGTTGACTGCTCCAATGTACAAAGCCCCTGTGGTTTGGTGAACCGTCAGGTGGTTGAAGACCCAGTCCCGACGTTCAGGGTGGAAACTAGTGAATGTCTGCCCGCTGCACAAGGCAGGGATTACTAAGAGCCAAAAGCCTAGCAGAGTAGATATAGCTCCTACTTTAGGGTCAGGTGATGAAGTCCTGCGCATAGCCCGCCGGCCCTCCATGTTTAACGGGCCTGCAAGGAAACTGCAGAGGAGGCAGAGAGAATGAATGAGGGGAAGACGGGAGGAGACCCTGGCCTTTTTGTTGTCGAAGGCTAACTTGCAGGTCAAATCTTCACAAGGGTCTTCACATGTTTCTGGAAAAGAAAACAAAGAAAGAGAAACGATGTTAGATATCACAGTATGACTAACGCATCCTACAAAGGAAACACATCTGACCAAATGGAAAAACGCTCATCATTAGAAGAGCTTTCACTGTTTGAAAAGGTCAAAGTTCATCCTCAGCCAGGCGATAAGCTGCGGAGGAGAGGAGTGGAGCTTTAAAGAGACAATGAGCGGAAACCATCATGGTGCACATTCCAAAGGAGTTGCTGGACGGGGCACAATGCAGGAAAGCGAGGCAGGTTACAGCAAGGGAAATTAGCCTGACCTGACTCATAGTACCGCTGCTGCTGTCCCACAGTGAGCAAGCTGTTTCCAAGAACAGAACGACATCCCAACGCAGACTCACAATTCACATAAAGCCACGGACACTTGGCGATGACTCAGCAGAATTAAAGTTGATTCAAAATGTATTTAAAAAAGGTATTCAAGCCCAGGTCTTGCAACTTGAAACCTTATTTTCTTAAGAACATTTTACCAACATTAGTATATTATTATGATATAAAATAGGAATATTGCATGTTGACCTATAAAACAAAGCTATAATGAATTCAAGGCCCATAAACATTATAATGGCAATAATATTTGTGACCACACCATTACCAGGAATGGAAATTTGATGAAAACCACACAATAGAGGTTTCATGCCAGATACATAAGCCCACAGCTGAAACCCCTGTGCTCTTTTCAGCCTCCTCATTTCATTTCTACATTTCACCCCCACGTCACATTTTTCACTCTGACTACAACCCATCAACTAACACCCCTATCATTTGTCCCCTTTCCATATCTATCAGTAAAAACATACATCAAGCAAAAGTCTGCAATTTATGCAACCATGCTCAGCCTGGGCTGCAGAGATCTCTCTCCATGTGCCATAAACCAAGCCATGGCGCTCTGTGCTGTCTGTCCCCAGGAGTTAATTATCTTGTCCATTGGAAAAGCAAGGCCTGGATCTTATTACTGGAACAAAGTGAGAACAAATTGGAAGCCACTTCCATACCGCCCTCCCCTTGCTCTCTGCTCTTAAAGGGGGTTTACAGAATCTGAACCTATTAATTATTATTATTCTAAACATTGCTGTTAAGTTTCTTATCCTTTTTCATTCTATTCATCTCCTGCCGATATGATCAGATTGTAGAGGGATTAATCACTGGTGGCACAACAATCATCTTTAAAATAAATCAGCTACCATATTAGTTCTGTACACAGCTCCCTCATAAAAACACCAGCCAACAGTATACACACACACGCACACACACGCACACGTATCTGTGTGTGTGTGTGTGTGTGCATGCCTCATTCCCCCAGTATTATCAGTGTACTCTATCAGAACCAAGCAGTGTGCGGGGCTAACAAGTGGAGACAATGGCAGTGCATCCCAAAATCAAGTATGATTAGGCGTAGCGATCCAACAAGGGTAATTACTGCGGAGCTGGAGGAGGTAAGCTGGGGAGCGACATGCGGACGCCAGGGGCTCCAACGTGTCAGAGACGGCCCTACATCGTTCGTCACGCTCCAGATTTGCATTTCCAGCAGAGAGGGGCGCAGAGAATCAAGGGTGAAAGATGTGGCTGGAATAATCAGCGACTACGCCTTGAATTAACAAGCACTTGCTTCTGAAGATAGGAAAAGGAAGATAGGCGTGCTGTATGGAGGGATCCTGCACGCCCAGGCTACCACAGCGACTGTGTTCGAGGCAGGTTTGATTTGCAGAGCAGATTTGGGATTCCCACTGAACCGTGTCTGCCCTTTCATAGACCTTGTTCCAGATTTGGTAATGGCCATCTTGGGGTCCCTCCCTTCCCCCTGTGATCAACGGGTACGCTACTCAGCTCGGACTTGAATATAGACCCCTTGGGGAGCGTATTGATCCATGTGTCCATAAACACAGGTCCTAAGGCCCAGTCAAGCTGTTCTTGGCGTGTGCACAGGCGGAGGTGTGGGAGGTGCTCTGTCCCAGAAGCACTTTATTAGCATGGTCATAAAAGTGCCATTGCTATTAAAAAAAAAAGCAGTGAGGGCCAGACCCCCACCCCTCACTCTCAGCTGCCTGCATGCTGCCATGCTCCTTTGTTTGAGTTTGTACATGCTAGATGTGCAAAGTGGATCCCTTTGGTGGTATAATCAGCCTCCCGCTGAACCAGCTTTTTGCTCAAGCCCCGCAGCCTTTTGCCCTTTAGAGCTCTTGCTACAACCCCGCCCCTTAATCGTATGTGTGTATACAACATTTACTGCCATCCATCTTTTCTTCCTCGCCTTTTTTATTTCCCTACTTCTCCACAGACAGGAGGGATGCATGCATCACTCCCTCATGTTGTGGCAACAGCTGCAGATGCAGAGAAAGAGAGTGACTGAATGAATGGTGTAAATAAAAGGCTCCACGAAGGTTAGCCATTGATATTGCTTAGGGTAACAGAGGGAATGAAGTCTTTGTTTAAGTTGATTGCATGACCACCTCTTTGTTGCCCTTGACACAGACTTCTCTGTACTATGCAGTCGAGGAGTAGACTTTAAAAGAGTAGGAACAACACCGGATCACCCCGTGCTCTGTAGTTGAAAGCCACGTTTCTGTTGTTTATGAGGAGTCAGAATTACAGAGAAGGGAATTAACATATAAATGCAACCAGGAATGATTCATGCTTAAACGCAGTTACCTATTGACCTAGAAAACAAAGAAGGCATGACTGTGTTGGCAGTGTATAGAATTACGTGTATGGAAGAACGAAAGCGGCATTTTAGGCTTTTAATTGCAAATATACGTAAGTCAGCCAGTGTTGTAGTCGAGTCACCAACTGTCGTTTCCGTGTCAAGCCTCGAGTCTCCAGTGTTCAAGTCCGACTCACCGAAGAAGAGTCCGAGTAGAGTCCAAGTTGTGTCACTATTACCTATAGTTAAAGTCCCCAGTGTTTGAGTCTAAGTCCAAGTCACCAAAGAAGTGTCCGAGTCGAGTCACCATTACCTGAGCTTGAGTCAGAGTCGAGTCACGAGTCCAGAGAGTAGCGACTCGAGTCGGACTCGAGTCTGACTCGAGTCCTCCGTCACTGCCTGTTACACATAAAAGTAGTCAGAAACTTCATCCAACTTCCGAGTCCTATTTCATGAATGCTCCGATTTCATAAATCCTCGAGTCCAAGTCATCAGTGCGCGAGTCCAAGTCGAGTCACAATTCCAGAAAATAGCTACTCAAGTCGCTATTTTTTGGACTAACAACCGACTATTTGCAATATCAGCAACATTGTAACACACAATGAAAAGTTGTCTGTCTCTGTCAAGTCCTGGTTATGAAAAAAACATCAGTTTGTTGACGCAGGAAGAAAGACGGTCTGACATGATGACAAACTGTCAAACCGCTTCAGTGTGTTACATCACATAAGAATATAAAGCCAAAAAAACTCAAAATAACATGGTCATTGTCAGTAGATTCCCATTCTTACAGTCATCTGACACTCTTTGGCAGACATGGAAGGCAAAAAAAAAAAAGAAGAGCCTCGAGTCAAGAGAGACAGAAAAGCACTCGCATTCCAGCGCACACGCAAGCTGTGATCATGGCTCGGACAAAAGCCAGTTTTTCGCAAAACTTTCCATTCATAATGCACAGACAGGCGCACAAAAACACTGCCTTGGCACAGTCCGCCAGGCTGCTTCGGAGCGCTTGTTGAACAAACTGGTCCCACTGGCTGTCTGGTGGCGGGTCCCTGTGCTGAAATGCTGCTAATTTCCCCTGCCACTGGGCAATACGCAGTGGCCGCGGCAACCGTGGTCAAAGGGAGCTGCATTGTGTCTGATTATCTCATGAAAAGATGCTAAGAAGCAGCAGGAAGAAAAAAGGCAAAGCCAGAAATGAGAAATGTGAAATTATAAGCTTTTCCAACCATCACTGAAGGTTGTGGACACGACAGCCTGAGGGCAGTGCTGCAGCGAGCCAACTGAATCACAAACCGAACAGGCTTCAGGGAAGCTGGCCTCTGGAGCGGGAGCAGCTCTAAACCTCTGTCACCCTGGAATAGGCAGCAGGTCTGTCTGCGTTTGTGCCTTTTGATTTGTTTTGTTTTTTTGCTTCCCTTTTTGTCCCTGTATCCTAAGCTTCTTAACAATGCAGCCAAATTTGCTTGATCTGCTAAATTCATATTTACAGCAATTGTATTGCGAGAGATAAAGAACATAAACCAAAATCCGTTTGCGGTGCTAAATCCATTGTTGTCGGATAGAAAACTGAAATGGGAGATTGTAATTTAATGCCGGGGATTAATGTGTTATTCCCTGAATCATTAATGTAAAGCGTGAAATCCTAATGCTCAAGTAAAAATGATACACTACAAATTAAAAGAGACAGCTTGGAACAGAAACCAGCTAGTCAGGAAAAGTAAAAAGGTTTAGAATATTTTGCTCATTGTTTGGTAAGCTTTTCAGTCGATGTGGCCAACAGTAAAAATAGAGTTTAATCTTCCCTAAAGGGCGATCTTCTTCTATACGAGCCTATAAAAACGTGATTAGCAGCAGAGGTTAGTCCATTAGTCTTCTCTCTTTGCAGCTATCAAGAGCAGAGATAATGAGGACTCGCTGGCATCTTGAGTTGTTGAGCTGGAGTTATATTCATACGTTCTTTTGTCTCAATAGGAAATGGATTTCTCTGCTCCAGTGCCAGCTCTGTCAGCTTCCAAGAAAACTCAACACATCTATTCTGCATCCATCCATCCATCCATCCATCCATCCATCCATCCATCCATGCATGTATCCTTCCAGCCACCACAAGGAAAAGCAACAGTAGCAAAGTAGGGGGATAACACCCCCCAGAAACCACAAGCCCTCCAGTAAGGGCTATCATTTCACTCCGTCTGGTTTCCTGTGCTATGGTGTTGGAGACAGTTCATTATGCCTAATATTTCCTTTTAGTGACAGAATTCCATCACATTAATCGAGGGAATAGTCACAGAGGCTTGGTCATAAAATCAGAGCAGCGCAATCACTACTGTTGGATTAAAACCATCATTCATTTTTTTTTTCTTCTAAAGTGGCCTTTTTATGAACTGTTTTGTTTATCTTTGGACATGATGGGCACTAGGCTCTGAGCTATTGTTAAAAGAGCTGTAATTCAGTGGTGCGTAGTAAATGAATGCGCACTTGTCCACAATTAAGCATGTGCTCTAAAGGCACTTTAACAGAACACTTTGCATCCAGTGTTTAATAGCGCTGTCTCTGTTAGTGACCCATATCAGTTCACTTGCTTATGAGTTTAAAGGCCGTCAGCGAGGCCTTTAGTTGTCTTTCACTGAATTGTGCCCATGAAAGCAGTCACAGTACTTCATTCCGGCCTCTCAAGAGTTATTACTCCAATGAATGCATTTAAATGATTATGTAAACACACCCTCCACACACATTCTGAAATGTTTCACAATAAAAAAAAAATTATTAAAAAGCCTGTTATCATTAGGCATGAGCCGGTTACTGTTTTCAAGGTGTACCGCAGTTTCAAAAAGTCACGGTTTCAAAACCACCAACATTTGCTGTCATACCGTCCCTAAGGTATGAGCTGTTTTATATGAGTCAACATAAGGACAGGAAGTGCAGTTTAGAAATCCCTCTCCCTGCCAGTGTGCAGTGTGTTTCAAAATAAAATACATTGTGTTCAATGGAAAAAAGTTGTTGTTTTTTTTTTACCCAGACATTTCAAAAAAATAATACATTTATAGCTGTGATCGCAATACCGTAATACCGTGATATTTTTTGCTGAAGGTTATCATACAATCAGAACCTCATACCGGCCCATGCCTAGTCATCATGTTCACAAGAATAATTGAGTCTCATGGGTGCTTATCCCCTGAATGCAAACACTGGCACGTGTTATCTAATCTTTCCCTTTAACCCCATCTCTGCTGAGCCCCCCCTCCTGCTTCACACACTTCAAATTCGGTTTGAACAAACACACGCTGGTATTACGCCCAAAACCTATGACATCCACCGAGAGAGATTACAAAGTCATTGTCATTCTAATGATTTTTGTTTCCCCTCCCACAGCCGCCGACTCCCCCAAACACGCGCACACGTTCACGTGTTCGCCTGCTCTTGTACAAGCTCAGACATGCGCACAAAAAACACACCCACAATCAAAAGGCGTGTACCCATATAGACAGGGGCCACACAGACACACATCCTACACAGACGTACATAAATCATCCCACTTCTCAATCCCTGTTTCCGTTGACACAACTAACAGCCCATGTGTCCTTCCCTTAATAAACTGGAGGTTGAATCCTGAGGCGCGCTTTCTCTGGGAGTGCCACTACCAGTAGCTATGTGGCGCACGCCTCATCATCGCTGTCTGTCATCCTGGAAAAGCAGCTTTCTATTAGGAGGTATTTCCATAAATCTAAATTGTAAAAAGGGCCTCAGCGAGAAGAGAGTGAATCCTCGGCGGGCGAAGAAAACAAACAGAGCGGGAAGTCAGTGGAGGCCACAGGATCAAATAGCTCACCTCAGCTCACTTACAGATTGGAACTGAATCAGGCTCTGTGATTGACACCATACACATTTTATTAAATCGGAAGAGCCGTAACTGTCCCTGAAGCACGTTGCCGGTGCTGTCACTTTGAGAGTCAATATAGTAGTATATGGAAAGCTGGATGTGGAAGGATGCAATCGTACAACATGAAAAGGTATAGTAGCATGGTGTTTTACAGTGGTCGGTGAATGTGAAAATGAATGTCTGTATGAATTATTAATACACAGGACATACACAGACATCATCCTTCAACACCTGTGAAACCTGACTCCCCTGCAATCCAAAAGGAATTTGAAATGGGACATCATTGTTGAGATTCATCAGTTTGCACTACACTGTAAGCTGTACATAATATTGTGTCCCCTCATATGGGACAATGTAACAATGCCTATATGTATTGTCCCTGACAAAATACTGATAAAATAAAATATATAAAATCCAGAGTGGTGACGTCGAAGGAACGAAATGCGAGGAAGAAAATGAATTCAGCTGATGATCTCTTAAATTATCCAGGCAGTTTAGTAAAGCCACTCGTTCTAATAGCGAACTAAGCTTCAAATTTGCACTTGCACGATACATTACATTTCTCGTAGATTAGACCGCTTTTCTCTGGCCAAGTCTTATGGCACATTTAAGAGTTGTTGAAGCAGACAAATGGACTTGGCAAACTAAAGAACTTGGCTGGTGAACCAGGTAGCAGGTGCAAAGGACAGCCAGAGGGGCATCGGTCTGTATGAGCAGGCAATTGTGCAGCCCTGTGTGGAGTAGACTGGAATGAAATGAACGTGTCCCCCAGTTCGTCTGGCCTTGCTGCAATCTGATTACATAAACTCTTGGTCATTAATGTGCGACAGAGTTGAACATAAAGAGAGAGGAACAGCTATGATAGAAGGCAGCCAAGCCAAGAAGATACAAAACGACGTTAAAGGTCCCACATCATCCTCATTTTCAGGTTCATACTGGTATTTTGCCTTTCTACCAAAACATGTTTACATGCTCTAATGTTCAAAAAACACATCATTTTTCTCATACTCTTTGTCTAAATATACTTCTATATATTCACCCTCTGTCAAAACGTTCCGTTTTAGCACCTGTCTCTTTAAGACCCCATCCCGAAAAAAGCTCAGTCTGCTCCGATCGGGGAGCGTTTTTTTGGGTCTTTCGCATCTATGCTCTCGGCGTCTCTGCACCGTTATTGCAGCCGGGGAATGACAATTGTAACAGCAATGTAGCGGCACTTTCTACCTACATATAGTATAGTTGTGACATCACAACCGTACGGAAGTCCTAACGGTTCATTTAAAAAGGCACAGTTCCTGAATAGGGGCTGTGTGCGTTTCTCTGTGGATTGAGCGTTTTGATACTTTTGAAGTAATTATATAGCGCCTCGACCTACTTTGGAATAAAAAAAAAAAAAAAAATGGAAATCTCACTTTGTAGAATATGGGACCTTTAACCCAAACAAGGGCAGGCCACAGCACGACCTCTGTGTGCATGTGTTTGTGTGTTTGTGCACGCAAGCACCAGCACAGTGTGTGTCTATGTGCACTGGTGTGTATTTGCTTTCTTTATCAACAGACTCCCCCTGCAGAGGTGTTATCTGCCTGCAGCTGCACTCTGCTAAACAAAGTGTGGACTCTGGCCTTTGGTGTGCAGTTGCCCGATCAGAATGACGCACCAATGGACCGAACCTTCTGTCAAATGATCATGCCAAATCCGTAGTTAAGCACCAACAAACCGTAGAAGGCTGAAATGTGTGAGATGAAGCAATCGGTCCATGGTGTGTGTTTGAAACATTGCCGGATGAGGCTGACTAATGAAGATCGCATTAAAAAAAATAATAAAAAAATGGCTTCGATTTCAGTAGCCACATATATCCCCCACTCACTCCCCCAGCCCCTGCTTCATCATTTGTCTCATCGGGATCAGAGTCAGGCTGGAGCATGGCTCAGCGGCCACGGCGACTACCGCTGGAGGGATTGAGAGAAGGGAGAAGGATAGGGAGGGAAGAGGAAAAGGGGAAGGCGAGCAATAAAATACAGCGAGAGAGGAAATGAGATAAGGGGACAGAACGGTGAATGATGGCCTGTGAAAGTGAGCGGGGAAAGGACAAAACAGTACCCCCAGTGTGAGTGTGTGAGACAGAGATAGAAAGAGGAAAGAAAGACACGGAGAGCAGGGCAGACAAGAGGAAAATAGGAAGGAAGGAAGGAAGGAGAGGGAGCCATGCAGCCATTACTCCAGCTGGGTAACAAGCCGTTACAGCCACAGCGGCAGCCACAACTCCAAAAGCTGGCACGGTACGTCCACTATTATCTGGAGCAAATTTACACAGCCTGGCTGGCACACTCGGGGGGGGGTTACTGGTTAAAGAGCGAGAGGAATGAAAAGAAGCAGAGATGTTGAGAAAAGGAGGTGAACAAACCTCTCGATAACACTATTATTTTGTTTTAAGTGTATACTATATCTACTCATTAGACAATGCAAGCTGTTATTTCACTCAGCACACCAGCCACAATCCGGAACGGTTATGTAAGAGTTTTGGTGGGGAGGGGGAGGGGAGGAACAAAATGATGGGAAACCTGTCAGTCAAAGTAATCCCTTCATTTTCTCCCGCTACTGTTTCATCTCAGGACTGTATGATATATCCCGGTATAGCTCTGTAATCACACGCTGGCTGAGAGGATGAGGCTACTCTGGGTTGGCTAACACCCAGGCACTGGAAACACAGCAGGAGACACACTCATCTACTGAGCTCCTCCATCAAAACCCATTGGAGAAGATCACTGGGCCTTGCTACATGGCTTAAAGGGGGTAGACGGAGTGAGATGGTACACGGCGTGTTGTTTTCCAGTACGATGATATACGATAGCCCCCGATCCAACTCTGAGCAGTGGACAATGGGAATGATGATGTAATACAGCCGTGTGACCACGAACGCTTTGCCGGGGCAGCCGTATCCATACTCAAATCAATTATCTGCCAGTGCAATTAGCTTGACAGTAGAGCATGTGTGATCTCTAATCCCTCCACTGCTCTGAATCTTGTAACAGTGAGCCGGCAACGTGGCATGGAAAGAAAAAAAATACATACCAGGCAAAGACACATAAAACACCCTTTGCTCCTTTTTGTGAAATGTATGAGCGTAAAAGCCCTTGTTTTCAAGCAGGAGATAGACATTTTTTTGTTCATCTCAGCTGTCATTAGGGTTGGGCATCGTTTTTGATTTGAACAATTCTGATTCCAGTTCCGATTCTTCCTTTCGATTCTTTCCGATTCTTCCTTTCAATTCCCATTCTTTGAGGGGGTGGAGTCGAAACAGATCACATGCCTATTTCACAGAGGAACATTTTATTTTGATTCAACGGTGATTTAGAGTTTCACCGGGCTTTTTCAACGTATAATAAAACCACACTTTAGAGCGCCGCTTACTGTGCTCCGAGGCTGCAACACAAAAAGCGCCTGGAAGTACGGTGGCCGCTACGGAAACCAAAACTCGCGCGTGTTATATTTGGAACTGATGATCGGAATTGAAACCAAATTTTCCAATTCATTACGTGTCATTTAGCTGACGCTTTTATCCAATTTCTTTTTTTAAATTGCTATATATGTCAGATGTTGCACACCTCAGGAGGAACTATGGCTTAAACGTCTTGCTCAGGGACACATTGGTTGATGTATCGCGGTGGGAATCGAACCCAGGTCTCTCACAACAAAGGCATGTGTCGTATCATCGCCATCACCACAATAATAGCAAAAGTAATTTTTGAAATGGTTTCAATTTGAAACTGTTTCTTGATGCCCAGTCCTAGCGGTCATGTGATAGTTTGAAGATGTCTACAACTGCAGTTAGTGTGTGTATGTGTGTGTGTGTGTGTGTATGTGCGCACACAAGTCGTTGTCTGTCGGTGTCAGCGTGCATGTGGCACATTCACTTCCTCGCGCTCATGCAGGACAGCAGTCAGTTTCCTCTAAGACTCTCTCTGCGCTGGGTTAGTGATGTTTACAGCTAGCCACGCTCCTTCACGGAGATTTCGACAAACACAGCAAGACTTTAGAAATAAACACGCATTTCCCGCAGTCACATACAAAAGGGGGCTAGGAAATATGGCTGTCACCAGGTCTATGACTTGCTCTTCCAGTCCGAGCTCCAACGCAGGTCGTAGTCCACTCACAATCCCAGTCCACCCAGGGTCAAACAGTAGCTCCAGACCCACACACACAGACACACACACACACACAGACACACACACACACACACACACACACACACACACACACACACACACACACACACACACACACACACACACACACACACACACACAGACATGGCTAGCTTATCTCACACTCATGACTGTGACTTATTGCAGTGGAAGTACTTGTGAGGAGTTAAACCGCCTAACCCCAATGACCCGCTCTTCTTCCCTTCCAGACTGAGTGCGATACTATAAACATCATGCCTTGTCCTCATATTGTCTGTTGACTCACTGTTCTCACTAAACTCGATTAAGGGTCAAAGAAGGCCAACCACGAGAGTTTGACCAGAGCCAGACGGCCTCTGTGAAATAATAACACAGATAAGGCTTCCATGTGGAAAAGTGAAGAAAGAACCGACTGTTTATGATGTCTGCCTCTGTTCACTGTAGCAATGGTAACAAGACTTGAAAACGTGACGCCTGAAGAAAACATTTCACCCATATCATCTGGTAACATTTCTAGACCGTAGATGAACACAGTGGGTGGCAGTAGCTCAGTCCGTAGGAACCAGAGGGTGTGTATTTCAGGCCTGTGTGTAGTGTGTTCTAACAGAGTGAAAACAATTGTAATTTCCCCACTGTGGGATCAATAAAAAAGTATACAATTAAATGAATTTTAGTGAATATATTGGTTGTATAGTTTTGTTATGTAAACTTTTACAGGTGCAAGGAAACCTTCCCTCATTGTGTTGCGACCCCGAGCACCGCTATCTGAGGGCCATTAAAAGGTACAGTAGGTAAGACTTGTAAAACTAACTTTCTGTCATATTTGTCTGAAAGTGACCCTATGTTGTAGTAGAACTATATGAAGCAGGTAATTAAAAAAAAAAAAAAAAAATGAGTGCTCCTCTGGCACCACCTACAGTGTGGTCTAACTGCGTGTCAATCACGCATTCATTCTTCCTTGTGGGGGGAGGGGCTTAGGAGACCGTTTGGGCTTTAGCAGAAAGGGGGGGACTGAGAAGTTGTCGATGTTCAAACTCTTTGGCTAAGTCCTGGATCTTCACAATCCTACCTACAGCACCTTTAAGTAGGGCTGCTCTATATGAGGAAAATATGCAACCATTTGCTTTTCTAATAATAATGAAAGGAAATAATTTCCAACATTGTTTTGAACATATTTAAGCCACTAAAAAAAGGATATGTCGCAGCCTTTCACGATGTGTATATTTCAGCAGTTGATATTGCGATGACGAATTAAAAAAAAAAAAAAAAGATATATTGAGCAGCCCGACTATGTCAGGCCCTTTCTGCTCTGGCACACATAACCGCTGCATTATCAGGCAGTGGCAAAAGGGTTCAGCTTCTCTCCTGCTTTGCTCAGTCTGTTTTTCTCTCTACCTCAGCCTGGTAGAGGAACCTCTAATTTCATCAGAGGTGATAAAACACCACAAAATCAAGTCTGCGGCTAGTTACTTAGCCCAATCTCCCTTTGGATGAGAGGCAATAACAGCATGTGGTGAGGAAATTGGGTGCTTACTCACACAGACGGATACATGCCTAGCAAGCAGAATGCACTATTTTCTGTGAAGACTCGCTGCACAACGCAACACAGAACTGAACAATGGTACCCAAACTGTATACAGACCACTTTAGTTGTTTTAACAGGCGGCAAGGGCTTGAATAGAGCCTATATGTGCCACACAATTCTAGTACCATTTTAAGCAGCCTACGACCTAATAATTAACCCTTTCAACTCTGCAATAAAAATGGTCCGCCAGTGCCTGTATTGGTATTTTTGCTTATTGTGATGTCATTTCTTGGAGTATCTTGAAATGCTTTACATCCCTAAAATCATAATAATTAATAAAAGTATTGAGATTGTGTCATAAATAAATGGGGGAAAAAAACAGAAATCGGGCATGTGTTTATTACATTTTACTACATAAACACACAAAACACATTGATCTGAAGTTTGTCTGTTTGTTTACGTTATTTGAACTATGTCAATTTTTTTTTGTTTCTGAGATATGCTCATCTTCATCAGCAGAGTGTAAAGGCGTTTTGATAGTTTCATCTGCAACAGAACGGTGTCCCATGGGTTTGCACCGGACGTCACGTAACATACAACGCAATGACACAAAGGACAGAAAGAAGCCTTTGCTTCCTGCTGCAAAAAAGAATGAATGCTGTAGTTGTTCTTTTTTTTTCTTTATGTTCGACTGATTTAAACAGGATCGTCCTCTCTTAGGGTTCATTAGCTGATCTTGCCTTGAAGGGAAATTACACCCATTTTCAAAATGAATACTAACAAATGTTATATGGTCAAGACAAGTCTAAAATGTTAGTAAACATAAGCAACTCTCTCCAAAAAAAAAATAGAGTGCTAAAACTCAAATTTGGGATGTCATCAAGTCAAGAACTGCTCCACAGACAGATAGATGACACTGAGAGCATCCAGGGGAATGTTCTGAGTCTACAGTTTCACAACTGAGAACAACACAATAGACTAAAGCTCATTTGGGTATATCAAAAAAAAGATAACCAACATTCTGTGGGTCCACAAAATCTCCTATTCCTTATCTGTGGAGCAGCTCCAGACTTTGTATTTGATGACACTGCAAGTTTGAGACTTACTTCTCTTGTTTCTGGCTTAGAGAGAGAGAGTAGCTCATGTTCACAAACATTGATTGAACTTTCCTGGGCCATGGAAAAAAACAAAAAACATATTGGAATTCTTAATTAAGCTCCCCTTTAAATAAATATATGAATGAATTCAGTGGGTTCACTGACCAGAAGATACTGTATTGGTTACGTGTTCTCTTAAAGACTGATGAATCACACCAATAGGGCAATATAAAAATCCACATGATCGTCCTCTGGAGTGCAGCAGACGCTGCCAGGCCAGGCCAGGCCAGGCCGGGCCGGGCCAGGTCATGCCAGCACAGAATAGGATGGGACAGAGCACAGAGAGCAAGCTGGCTGACTGACTGACTGAGTGAGTGAATTGCTGGATTAGTGCTGAAGCGCACATGCATGCCTTCCGGCCTGTTCCGTGTGAACCCGGCGCAGGATGCGGAGCTGGCTGGGATACGGTGGAAAATCAGCACTGTGCTGGTTTCCTGTGAGCCAGTGTCCTGAGAGTGGAGCGGGCATATCAACACCGCAAGCACTTTTCTATCAACACACTAGTGTGAAGCTTTAAGATGACTTTGCCAAACAGATTAGATGTTTCTTTAGTTACACAAGTATACTGTGCTACTGAGTTACGATACAGTACAAAATAAGTTCACCAGGATGCAGGAAAGGATTAGGGCCACATGTGAAAAGTGTATTTGAATTCTGAGTTTAAAGTCAGATTACAGAGAATAATGCCAGAAGACTGACTTTAATTCTGAGTTTAAAGTCAGGATTCAGACTTTATTCTCTGACTTTTTTTTCTCAGAATTCTAAGCATAAAATCTGAATTCTGACTTCAAACATTTTTTTCACATGTGGCCCTAATCCACTTTCGTACATGGCCAACATTTTTCTTCTTTATATATAAAAAATAGCACATAATAGCACACATAACATTTTTGAAACTCAGCAAAAATCCATAGACGGGCGTTAGCAGTGATGTATAGCATGTGCCCTGGAGTACAGGCATGCACAAAATCCTGCGGAGGACATTTATTACACATGTGGCACAACTGCTCCCCACCTGCTCATAGTAGGATGGCTGAGCAGTGGGGAAGCGGGAGGTGGAAGGAAGGAATGTCATGGTGACCTAGAAGGTCTATGATGTAAAATAGCGCGTTGGCAGAGCAATGGCAAAGCATGGTATTATTCACTACAGCTGTGAAGGTTGAGTATTGTAGTGTATAATACACAAGAGGTGGAGGCAGCGTTTGTATGAGCATTATTGTCCACCACAGCGGTGGACGATAATGTGCAGTGATTACAGAGATGAAGCACAGAGAACAGCAAAGGATCAGAACGGGAAGAGGTCCAAAGCTCATTACGTTCAAAGTCACAAGGACAGGAGGGAAAAGGGGAAATGCCCCTATGGACATTTTGGGGATTCTATTCTGCGGCCTTAAAACAGCCAGAAAATACAGAAAAACCTTGGACACCATAGAACATTATGTGCTTTTTTTTTCCTTGCTCCCACCTCCCTTAACGAGACTGTCCTCCCCCGGAAAAAAAAAACACTCCCAGAGCTTGTTCAGCGATCAGGACCAGTGGTGGAAGAAGGATTCAGATCCTTTACTTAAAGTGCCCATATTATACTAATTTTCAGGTTCATCGTGTATTTAAAAGGTTGTACCAGAATAGATTTATGTGGTTTAATTTTCAAATTTTTTGTCGTACTGCACATTGCTGCAGCTCCTCTTTTCACCCTGTGTGTTGAGCTCTCTGTTTTACCTACAGACTGAGGCATTTCATTTCAGTTGCACATGCGCAGTAGCTAGGTAAGGACTACTAGCCAGTCAGAAACAGACTATGAGGGCGTGCCTCAAATTTTAGGCACCACAACTACTTAGTTAACTCAACTTAGTAGTTTTGGTGCCTAAACATAATCAAACTGCAACCGTTTCACAACGTTAAAGACGTGTTTAAAAATTGCAACCTTTACGTTCCAAACCGCGACCGATACGTTCTCTGGTTTAGATATGAGGTCGCATTTCCCGCCACCGCTAGGGGCGCTATTTTATCAAACGCTCCTGTGGGTTGTATTAGAGGGTAGGGTAACAAATGGCCCATATCGTCGTATGGTTTGGAGAACACGTATGCCCTTAACCCTGCTTCATTTTCTCCAGTCATTCCACCTGCCGTACCTCTGGGATGGGGCCGTGCACCTTTTTGGCGAACCAAGAGAAGCAGCCTGAAACGAGATAGAGGCTACTGAGGCGACTGAGGCGAAGCACACGTGTAGGATGCTTATACTGTACAAGGTTCCTGGCTGTCAGAGCCGCTCCGAGTCTGTCAGAGCTGTATGAAGAGCTACTACCGTCCATCCGCTACATCGGTGAACCTGGGAATAAGTGCTTCACACTCATTTTCACAGGCCAGAGGCTCCTGAATCTGTCCCCACGCTCTGCTGTAGACGTAATAGTCAGGCCATGCGTATTCTTTCAGACAGACACTGGAGAGCATCCATTACATGTGGCCACCGAGGCTCATACAACTGTCGGTCAGTGTTCTTCTTGTACTACATCTTGATGTAAGCACCCAGTGGAGAGGCCTTTCTGGAAAGCATGTCATCGATGTAATCAACCACACACTTGCATGGGCATAATTAGGTCTTGCGGGAAAAAAAAAAAAAAACATTGATATTCATAGCAGGAATTGTCTAAATCCAGCTCTAGTGTGTAATTCTTACAATGCTTTGACTGCACATCATGTAAAATGTTGGGCAAGAGAAATACATGTTTAAAGGGCTTAAGTGTACAGTAACAGCACTCAAGTGGAGTATCCTGCGTTGCCTTAGTCACCAGATCGCCCCCCTCTCTCTCTCTCTCTCTCTCTCTCTCTCTCTCTCTCTCTCTCTCTCGGTTGCTTTCTGAGCATTAAGTTTGATCAAAGACTAATCTCTGCTAGTATGATGACTAAAATTAGCATCTGTTTCATTGTTAAGGAAGTGAGGCAGGCTGGGACCAGATCCCACAGTGCAAAAAGAGAGAGGCGAGAGGAAGAGCAATGGCGAGGGGAGAGAGGGAAAGCACAGTATCGAGAGACAGAGAGAGAGATAAAGAACACGAATAGACAGACCAATAATAACTGAAAATAAATCAAAGAAAAGAGCATTCCCATGCTTGGTCAGTACGACCAATGCCAAACCCGGGCGATCGGAATTCCTCTTTGGCAGCTTTCACCTCGCATTAACTTTTTCCTCAGACCGCACACATAGATGATGAAGCTGAGGGAGTGACGCTGTGGTTTGACTGCTCTAAAAGCGATCATACGGCCACAGGTTTAGTGAAGCAGTAAAATGATGCTCGGGCAAGCATGCAAGCAGGCCCCTCTCCATCCAACTGAGAGATGTTAAGTGAAACCTCTCCATGATAAGTAGCCTATGCTGTGGCAGAGGATAGGATGAAATTGATGCTCACGTTAGAGTCAGCATAAACACAGCAGTGGGCAGCCGGAGTATTTCCTCCCGTCACTACATTCTGTCATTTTTTTAGATGGGGGAGACGGGGGCAAAATGTGAGGTAGGGTACTTGGCAGTCATCCTTTTAGCCAAACAAAACCGCCCTGCTGCTGTTCCTCTTAAACTGCATCAGCAGTTGGCAAAACACATAATCATACTCCAGCAAAAAAACTGCAATAACAGGAAAGAGAAAAACGATAAAAATCGACTGTTTTCTACCCTCGAGAAAATGTAACGAAGGGGGGAAAAAAAAAAAAAAAAAGGGCCATTCAGCATTTCATCAGTAACATAAATAGGAGCAGCTGGGGCAGACTAACATGCTGAAATGGGCTAATTAGGACACTTGGTGGTTGGTTTGCTGCTGTTTTAGTCTGGCTGGGACCGACTCAGAGTCAATGAGACTTCACACACACACACACACACACACACACACACACACACACACACACACACACACACACACACACACACACACACACACACACCTATTTTACAAGCCTGTACTGAACATCCAGTGAGATTGCCAAAGCAGGGCTAGTCAGTGAGTTATTCCCAAGCTCCATAGTTTTCTTGAACTAACTCTAGTTACATCTCTGCCTTGCACACAGTGCCCTTGACTTCTACGAAAACTGTTTTACCTTCCTGTTCCGTACCTCCCTTCCAGTTTCCTCTCCGGTTCCTGTCTGACTCAGCGTCACAAGTAAAAAAATAAAAAATAAATAAATAAAAAAAAAACAGACCTCCCTGTTTTCTTCCTTTGTTTTGTACCAGAAGCTGGACATGTTGGATTATAGTGCATTCCTACAGCTAGCCCTTTAAGGCCTCTTTCACACTGGCTGCGTGGCGTGTCCATTTTTATTTCGGCTCCCATGGTAACAGGTTAGAACTTTCACACTGCCTGCGTGACACGCACGTCTCAGCGAAAACGCGTGCATGCTAGAAATAGGACCGACGCCTATTTTTCACGCGACACGCAAGCGTTTCCAGGCAAAATAGAATAGGAAAAGATGTTTATGTCATTTTGACACAAATACATTTAATAAATTACATTTTGATGTTTGAAAGTCTCTAGGTTTTAACATAAATGTACAAAAATGTTTTATAAAAAAAATAATAATTATCGATTTTCAAACATTGCACTTGTCTAAACACCACGCAGCCGCCACGCAACAAAAACGCCACGCTCACGCTATTCAGCCGGTGTGAAGCCGGCCTAAGTGCTAGCTAACAGTCATAAGGTCAACATATGGGCCCACGGGAGCAATATGCCAGTTTTCTCTTTAAATGGTTGGTTATATTGCATCCAATATGTACTGTACATTGTTCAGAAAATCTGCCTCTCATCGACCATCTCACTGAAATGAATGATCAATGGTAGAATATTCCTCAAGAAAAGAGAAATCTTGTGGACGACACCGCTCAGTGTTGCTCAATGTTTCAGTTGAATTAAGTCATAAACTAATGCACTTCAGATAGTGCCATTATTCTGCAGCTAATTCTTCTCCATTTCCTTTCATTTAAAGACTTTCATAGTAAAGGCCCTTTCATTGCGATAATGTTACAAGCAGCTCAGATATCGCATAATGTTAGAAACGGGTTCCTGACGTAGCGCTCGGACCGTTATAAAGAAATAACGCTGAAATAATGTAACAATGGCTCCCGCAGTCAAATCAGTCTGGCTGTCCTTCTGTCGACAGTTTTATTCCCTTTTCTCTGCTTTCCTTATTATGATTGGCTGCGTCAAAGAGGAGTGTACAAAGAAAGGTGGGGTTGTTTGCCTTGACACCGAGCTACTGTACGTGTTCAGCGCCTCAGGGAGCCAGGCAGGTAGACACACACAGCATTTCAGCTTTTCAGACTCTAAGCCATTGAAGCAACTAATGCTTTGTATGACACAACCCGCGAACACTGTAACCTCGGCAAGATAAACAAAAGACAAGGTGTCCTTTATGAGGCTTCTCAATGTCTGCACACAAGGAATCCATGAAGGATTTACTGTGTGGTAAGAAGGTGTGTGTGTGTGTGTGTGTGCTTTTGAATGAGTATGAATGTGCCAATGTGTACTTTACTTTGGTCTTTTCAACAGTAACACGTTGCCCAGCAGCCACTCCCGGTTTAAAAAAAAACAAAAAAACTTTATTTTTTAATTTTCTTTTTTGTCTGAGGATGCACAGCAAAATGCAGATACAGGTCCCAAAATGCAGGTGAATGTGAAAATGTGCTGATATTTCCCAGCATCTAAGCCACATGCCAGTCCCCTTTGGGGTATCCCTCCATCCAGCTCACTCTCACAGTTTCTCACTTCCCCCCTCGCCCCCCCTAACAAAAAATAAATAAACAGGAGAGAACGCTGAGAGAAAGGAGGGTGGACGCGGAGGAGATTACACAGTACACTGTTAACCACCAGCTTC
Organism: Perca flavescens; assembly: GCF_004354835.1. Taxonomy (NCBI): domain Eukaryota; kingdom Metazoa; phylum Chordata; class Actinopteri; order Perciformes; family Percidae; genus Perca; species Perca flavescens. The sequence goes on from NC_041337.1 coordinate 9,224,287, forward strand.
GAAAACAAAAACAAAGACTAAGCGATTTACTGTACTCTACAGTACAAAAGAACTGAATGCTTAATTGTGCTTCTCTTCAGTGATATGTGAAATTAGTTTGCGAGTTAAAAACATTCATTAAAACCCTGCAAAAGCAAATTGTTGAAATTCAACATTATGTTTGCCAAACAAAGAATGCCTGAAACATTGTGCCTGGCCTGTAAATACATGCAAATTCAGCTCACCTATTCACCCCTGTCAGGTTGAACATGTTCCCTGCGAAATGTGGGGAAGGGCTCGCAGCAGCAGAGGCAATGAGGCTTGTGCAAAGTACTTAACAGTAAACATTGTACCTACAAGCTCAGAGATGCCTTCTGCGATGAGAAGAAATCTTCTTAATTCCCAGCTTTACTCTCTCGCTCTCTTTCTCTCTCTGCGAGATGAATGAGACAATAAAAAAGGTGTGTCTGTGAAAAGCATGACTCTATCAGTGGTAACATGGCAAATACCCACTGAATGCACCTTCTGTGTGGATCAGCTGGTTGGCAAGCATTAGCTCCTGTAGTGTAAATCCCTAACTGTTGCAGATTAAGACAAGAAAGGATGCTCATTCGTTGCTTTCAAGTACAAACCTGCCCCGTTCCCTGCCTTTCTTTTTTTTTTTTTCACTCCCTCCACTCCCCTCCCTTCTTCTACCTCTGACTCCCTCAGGCAGGCAAATGTTTCAGCACAGTCATATTTAATCAACATCTTCACGGCCACAAGGATTTCAAGTCCTGTGCTGCAAACGGCTCGGCTGTCACACACTGAATAATTGTCTTCGAAAACCCTGATTCATTCTCCTTAAACACTACAGAAAAAAAGGCAATGTGTCTGACCTACATTGCAGCTGATGTGCGAGGAAGTAGTGATTTTTTATTTTTTTATTTTTATTATGCGTTTTTTGCATGGCGTGGTATCACATCATGTCACTTAACTCCACGTTAATGATTTTCCACTCTGTCTAATGCAGGTTTCATGAAGACGCTGCCGTCCCGTTTCCTGTTTCATTGGTTATGACAGAGGCAGAATAATGCGTCTGTCTGGGCGAGCTCCTGCTGTTCCACTACAGTGTACATACAGTCTTTCCCTTTGATAGCAAAGGGCCACTAGGAAGTAAGAGCAGTAAAACAACAACATCCAACTTCCCCTACGATGCATTCATCTTGATAATGTTTGGCTGGCAGGAACAAATACCGGTCATTCGCCAAGCACACTGTTACTGTAGCTCAATTTAGTTTGTACAGCATGATTCACAATGGCCATTTTGCTGCTATCGTTTTGATAAGACGGGCTCCCAGAAATGCATCCAGGGGAAACAGGATTTATTTTTCCTCGGTATCCCACACATTCCACAAAGCCCTGCTCTTGTACAAAGCTATAATCTTAAAAAGGTTGGGCCGAGGTCAAAATCAACAACAAAAGCAATTACGTTCATAAAGTGTTATTAACGGTTTTCGCCCCGAGCATGCAAGGAGAGCAACTACACATCATAACAGACTTTGTGTGGGCTTTATGACAAGCTGCCTTCCTTTTTGAAAGTACCCTTCGTCCATTTTCTCCCACTGGCTCCAGTGTGTGGATCAGAGTCATGTATTCATGCATAAACATTACTGTTATCCCAGGGGAGAATACATTTCCCCTGGCCTGGACACTATAAATCACCTTGGGCCAAAGTAAAGAGTCTGGAGTTACAGAACTGGCGGCAGTAGCTTTCGACCAAACTTTTTTCATGATACATCCAAAATCTTTCCTTACTACCTGGCCAAGCATTCAAAGTAAAAAAAAAAAAAACAACAAAAAAAAAACAATATGGCCCTTCCATGTTTTTAAGCCTTTATGCTTCCATCATCATTGCAGGGAAATAAGACTCCACAGTGGGCCACATTCTGTGTTTTCAAGTGGAGTTTCGAGGTCTTTCATCATCAATTTAGCTTAATTTACTTTGGCTTACAACAGTGGAAAAGTTTATCAAGAGGGTGTGTGAGTGTGTTTGCGTGTTTGTGTGTGTCTGTGTGTGTGTGTGTGTGTGTGTGTAAGAGAGACACAGGAGAAACAAGACAGAAGAGGAAGGGGGAGGACTTTTCCAGACAGGTTTTTTTTTTTTTTTTTGGTTTGCCATCTCACTCAAGAATGAATTTGGAAGGCCATATTTCTCCTTTTCTTTTCTTATCCTCTCTGCTAAGGGCCGAGGATGACTTAAGGCTCCTGACTCACACTGAGAGGAGCTATCCACCCAGATAAGGCCATGGCTGACTGCAAAATAGTAACAATGAAGAGAGCATAGGTGCAGGTATCTACATGTCACTGAGGCTCGGAGCATAACAGGGGAATTTGAGTGTTGTGTTGCCTTCAATACAATAAGCATAGAGAGAATTAAGTCAATGTAAATAGAGTGACCTGCTGGATTTTACACTTCTAGGGCAAATACTAGTATGAGTCAATCTTGTAAGAAAATGACACACTGCTTTGAAATGGCTGAGAGCTAATGGCCGTAATAGGCCCCTTTGAGTTGAAAGGGGTCCTAGTTGTAATTGGGCTGCAGTGTATACAGTAAAAGGGTAAAGCTGCCGTTGGCCGGGCTCCTCTATGGAACATGAGCACACTAGATCAAGCAATGTCTGCACCCCTTTGCCTGCAGTAACCATGGCGACAGTGGCAAGCAGGGGCATCCTCATCACCAGGGGGCAGTGCAGCATGGCGTCGCCCATACTGCCTACCCTGGTGCCTCATCTCACACACACACACACACACACACACACACACACACACACACACACACACACACACACACACACACACACACACACACACACACACACACACACACACACACACACACACACACAGTCAAACAACAATAAATTGAAATGGACACAAACAAATGCAGCCAAGCACAAATTACACACACACAAACACACACAAAAGACACATGTGACATCCAGTCAAACAACAATAAATTAAAATGGAACAAACAAATGCAGCCAAGCACAAATCACCCATGCACCGACGCACACACAACACACACACACACACACACGCTATCATCTGCTCCTGACAGCTGCCCCCGGCGTCTAACACAAGCCCCCCTCCCGCTCTGCCTCTCTCTCCCGCTCCTTTTTGTTGCTCACTTATTGTCAAGTTTCCACCAAAGAAAAACGCACATCCTCCCATGACACCGGCTAATTGATTATTGATGGTGCCAGGCCAAACTGACTTATATTCAAACGGGTGTGAAAAGAGAAAATGGTTGAGACAATGCATCCAGTGCCTTTCATGAAAATGAAGTCAAGGCATTTGTATGTAAAGCTTGAGGTCTTTCTTCCCCTCTCTTTTTGTTTTTGTTGTTGTTGTTGTTGTTGTTGTTGTTGTTGCTTTGATAAGCTGCTCATGCTGCAGTGGCCAGCCTTGGGAGCAGTTTGAGGGCTAGGGCGAATGAGGGGAAGCGACGTAGGTAGTGGTGTCCTGGAAACAAGCTACCGGCTGACAGTGTGCAGAGAAAGAAAAAAAGAAATCATAACAGCCCTCATGGCTTGCTGTGGGGTGACAGTCTGACTTCCAACCGGTGCGAAGATCAGTGACAAACAAACAGCCAGACTTGTTATTCTACGGGTCCCTGCGCCAGGATTGCTGCCCTTATCGCTGGCATCGCGTAATTTTGTTACACGTGGTAAAATATAGGATGGCTTGTGACAGCAGGGATCAGATAAAGAGTGAGAGCGCCTGGGCAGGGGAATGTGGAGCTGGGGCTGAATGCCTAAACAGGCTGTTGTGTGAGGGGGAGAGACTGATGATTGTGCCATGCAGATTGATGCACTAAAGAATGGCAGAGACGAGGGATTCTGTCCCGTGGAAATGTGTCATGAAGGCAGTTCCATTAACATCTTAATAAAGGCTTCCCAGGCCCTGGAGAGCCCTCGCGAGCAGGCTGCCTGCTCCGCTCACATAGGGGCCCAAAGCCGCTTTCGCAGCATGTCAACGGGAGAACATTTAAGTTCTGCCAGTATTGCATTGTGAGGGTTTTAGGCTTCCCAAAGGAGTAGCCTAAATGCCTGCCCGCAAACATGCGCCACTAAATTCCTTTATTCCCCTTTGCCTCTACTTTCATTTACTGTCCATTTCTCCATCTGTTGGATTCAGCAGTCCTACAAAAGGCTTTGTTTCAGCAAGCTGGAAAGCCTTTGCGACAGCAGAGTGCACACTAGGGTTCATTGCTAACTTGCTGCCATCAATAGAGAGAGCGGGATCTTGACTGGCCACGGTTGCGCCTGGCAGAGGCAGAACTGTTAACCGTTCCACGATTGGACCTCTGATGAGACTGACTGGAGCCTGTCTGGGAGCTGCGGACACACACACACACACACACACACACACACACACACACACACACACACACACACACAGCCTTCTTCTAGCATCATGACAGAGATGTGGAAACAAACTCTTAACAGGCCTATCAAAAGAAAACACACAACAAGAAATGGTCTCCCAAGTACTCGCAGTATAAAAACAAAAAAAAAATAGAAGTACAGTCTCCCTGTGTATCGTGAAAAATGAAATGCAAAGGAGTGGTATTGATTTTTCTCTCTGTGCTATGTGTTGCTCATACTGGGCAAGCTGCTACTTAACAGTGTAGAGGCCTGTAGTCATCAATTTAAAATGGTTTCAACGATTCAATAAGTCACTGAAGGCTACACGCACAACTACTCAAGATGATGAAAACGGCTACAGCAGCATGACTAGACCATTAAAGGTAGTCCTGTGGTGTTTTCTGACATCTGCTATAGTGTGGGAATTATTAAAGAGTAATGATGTATCTTAAGATCTACGGTATATTCTTATGTCCATAGTATGGATTGCAACACTAGATTTTACTCTTTGGCACAAAGCAGAGGGACAAATGGTGTTGGAATGCATCGAAACAATATTTTAACCAAATGTATTGGAGTGTTAGCTAGGACTTTTTGGCCAGAGTGAATGAAAAATCATATTTTTCCATGAAAGAGATCCAAGACTGAAAATCAATTTGCTTTGCTTTCTACCTTAAGTTCGGTTTCTAAAATGTTGTGGAACATTGTGGAAGCTCTCCAACGTCAGTTCCCAATTTTAGCCTGATACCTGCCCGTAAATCGGTATCAATGCAAAGTTTAGTGTTCTCTTAAACAAGATGCAGGTAGACAGACTTTCCAGTTCCTACACTCCTGAATCAACATCTCAGCAGAGGACCGCCTCCACAAGCAACAACACCGTAAACGAACGTTCCTTAGGATAACCGTCGCCTAGAGAGACCGCATCCACCGCTGAAATCTGCTTCTTGAAGCGTAAGAGACCGGTAGAAAAACTCATGTTGTTAGCCTTTACCAGAGGAAAAACGGCGAGCGCAGAGGATTTGTGGACGCAGCCGCCTGCTGCTTGGATGAAGAGAAAGAGACAGTTGTGATCTTCTGCTTTTTCCCGCTGGAGCCAAAGCCCTCTCAGACTTAATGTTCTCCCTGGCTGCACTCCACTTGATCAATGTCACCGCAGATCCGGATCTCCCTTATGTCAATCCTCGCACGTACTCGCTCGCCATAAACGCGGATTCCCAGACACAAACATGCGCATAACGAGGCTGAGCGAGCGGAGCGTGTGTGGGTCAAGGAGATTGAGATCTCTGTTGTGACAGCTGGACAGTTGAAAGGTTCAGATAAACAGCCTCGAGTGTGGGAAGACGGGCGGCCAATTGCATTAAAACAAACACTCACTCGCTATTTGTACACTCCGGCAGATAGGAAAAAGGAGGAACTATATCTGTGGGAGAATGAGTCGGCGAACTCACAAAAACACCATTATCTGCATCTGTTGGCATGTGTGTGCCTGTGTGTGTGTGTGTGTGTGTGTGTGGGCAAGCAAAAGACAGTTGGGATGGTGGGGGTTGCTGTAAGAAAGGGGGGGCTGGTTCGGAATACTCAGCCGCTGAGCGCATTTGCAGTATTCACTCATTAAGAAATAGGTCAAGGATTCTGCCTGCATGCATAACGACTTGTCAAAATCTCTCAAGCTAAACTGTGGTGAGTCGGGCTGCCTTCAGGGGGGAATCCAAAGAGGAGCCAGCAGTGTGCCGTGTGAAGGCTGGTGGTGACACAGCACACAGAAAAGGCAGTAACAACTCATTCAGGAGCAAATCATGCAGTTCAAAAATTAGTTAGTAATGTCATGGTAGCTGTTGAGCGGTCTAAGTGGAAGGCACTGAAGGGGAAGAGGCTGGCCCGATAATTAACTCCGCTCGTCGTTTAGACCCTTAGACTCTGCTGTTCATCGACAGAGGAGGACGCTCTCGAGCCATGCCGCCAATCAGCAGAGTTCGGCCGCACATACTGAAAGATGCTGATGGTGGGAGGGGGGGGGGGGCAGCTTTGGCGATAGGCAGTCTTGCACATAAGATGCTTTAGACGCAATCTACAGAGTGCAACAGAGGACCAGGTCCTCTTAAGAACATGAGATGTCATAGTCGGGGAGTCACTCACTATCTGTACACAGAAACAGCTATTCCAAAAGTTACCACGAAATGTTTGAGATCCTGCACAATACTGACGGGAATACCTTGCGTTTGAGCACAGGGGGAAAACAGCACTATTAAAGAACACAAGACCTGAATATTTTCCCTGGGGAAATGTGGTGGTCTTAAAAAAAATAAAAAAATAAAATACTTATGCAAATCACTCCCTAGATCAGAAATACTCCAAAGAATACCTCGCTGACCACAGCGCTGCAGCGACAATCCAATCAAAAATATCGCAGCCCCCTACAGAGGGGTGAAGCGGAGAGGCGGTGGCAGAGAAACATCAACCGTTACCCCACAAAAGCTCGACCCAAGTTTGTCCAGTCGAAGCAATTTCTCTCCAGCCTGGCGGGGTTAATCATATTGATTGGATGAATGTGTGATGTTGCGCTTCGCGAAAGGCTTTCTCGGACGCCGTGCCTTCAAAAGGCATCACTTGAAAGTGATTCAATTGAGCCCAATTCTTAACAATCTATGTTCATATCCTCTATTATTATTAAAGAGAGAGCAAACTGGCTGCGATTCATTGCTCTCGGATGAAACGGACACCATCAACAGCAGCTCTGAAAACAGTTTCCGCAGCAATTGTCTTGTATGATCTTGACTTCAAAAAGGAACGATTTAGCAGCGTTAAACTTACATCACATAAGGTCACTGAGGATTCATAAATATACTGAAACAAGAAGAAAGAAATTTGAACCAAAGCAGAGCTAACAGAAGTGTAGAAAAAATTGTGATACAACAGCTGCTGAACAGCCAACTGGTCAGAGGGGCTGACTGCTCAGCGGCAGCACCACACTATATCAGCGAATGTGTCCCCCTATTAGACTGGAGCTAATTAGGTGAATATAATCAGCATGTGATAATCAAACCAATGCGGAGTGCTGGTTTGTTCTTCCAAAAGGCAGCAATTTCCACCCTTGTGGCTGCTTTGGGGGTCAAACTGCTGTTTCACTTTGAGATGGATATTAAAATAATGATGTGAGTGGGTCACGCTTCACATGCACAAAAACTGTGATCTCACCAAGAAGGAACGGGTTTTGATTGCACGAGCAGAGGGATTAATATGCTACCCGTCAGCCGTGGCAGATGCAAGTTATTCTCATGCAAATGGAAGGCAATTTTCTACTTAAGACAACATTTATTTTCTTTAGAGTCATTGTCATGGGTGCCTGCCGGAGCGCTGGCACTCTGACAGAGAATGAAGATTTGTAGGTGCATCTGCCCGAATTGGGCCAGATGATGTCTAGAGTCGATCTGGATCCTAAATTGATGCCAGTAGGCGACAGTATATCACAGAGTTGGGGGTTATTTCTTGTTGTTGTTGCAATTTGGGTTTTTGGTTTTACCACTTGAGAAGAGAATAAAATCCAGCAGGAAATGCTTAAGACCATTTAGACGATGTGAACTAGATCAGTGGCGTTGTAAAACCAATTCACATTGTTGTGTGAACATGAAAAGTAAGATTTATTTAAAACAGTCTGATAATCAGCTCCAAATAAAGACTCAATAAGGTTCACTTGTTGCAGTGACACAGGTCTGTAGCTATAAAAAATATATAATAAAAGGGTTTAAGTTTGCTATAAATACAAATCATGTGGCCACTGTGTAGAAGAGCATGTATGTGTGAATTTGCACTCACAATGAAGGTCAACAAATACAAATCATTAGACAGTCTGGCACTGTGATGATTGCAAGCTTTAAGGCTCTTAAAAAAAAACAAAAAAACTCTGCTGGTCAACTAACTTCATTAAATCCTCCAGAAAAAGATCTCACCAACACCAGCCAGATAAGTGGCTCATCAGCAGGAAAGATGCTAACTGGAAGGACCATCAGGAGGAGGCAGCTATAACTGAATGACAATACAGCAGAACTGGTAGTAAAGGATGCAGAGCAACACCTGTGCGTGAAGCCAGCTGTATGTGAAATGATCTTATATGCACAAACTGTAAAACGTGCATACAGCCTATATCATATGGTCGCACGTCGTCATTCATTTTGGCATCAAAGTGGGAGCTGTGGCAAAGCTGAAACGGTGAAACCGGCGAACTAATCAGATCAGAGCCCTGAGCCTAAACATGAAAAATGCCTCTCTTCAGTTGTCTGAAATTAGCCCTTTGCCGAACAGTGTGGCTGTCTTGTGGGATTTAAGCAAATAGGCTATTTACACACCCGTGAAGCACATTTAGCCTAAACAAGCGTTGGTCGTCACTCACCTCTCCATTTAAACTGGATGTCCCGGTTATCCTGCTCCCTCCCAGCGTCCAGCGCGGCTGCTGTCTTCTGGGCTTCAACTGATGCGCTACAGGCTCACATCCACAGTGGAAAAAAAGAAAATGAAAAAAGAAGAAAAAAAAAAAATATATTTGTTTCCAAACGCTCTATCTGGACAAAGCCTCGCTTTACGTAGATGCTTCAATAACTGTACATTCACTAGTTGGTCCGAAGCCTTTAAATAGCCTACATCTGCCTACGGAACCTGTTAAGCTGCGGCGGCGGTGGCGTCATTCATTCAAGTAAAAACCTTTATAACAGCGAGTAAATAGCAAATGCAGTGCGTAAACTTCGCAGCGGAGCGTTCAGCGTGGGAGCTGACCTCCTAATGTTACTTTGCTAGAACCGTGTCAATGAAAATGGCACATTCCTTCAGTTCAGGATTCGGCGTCCTCCGGTTTCCAGTCCAGGCTGCTCTACAGTACGCACGCCGCGGCCAGGCTTGCCATGGTCCCGCGGGGGGAATTTCGCAGCGTCAGTCGGTCGGTCGGTCGGTCGGTTCAGAGCCGCAGCGCAGCGTCGCTTCCTCACAGGGGCTCTGCCGGACTGACACACATTAGCGGCTCCATCAATGTACTGTAACAGTAGTGTGTGTGTGTGTGTGTGTACGCTGCCCTGCCACTGGCACGCTGCGTGTTTAAAGCCAGCCCCCCTCACACTCCTGCTCGTTATGGTGTTAACTGTTTCCGCCCAGAGAACAAACATTCATAATACTGAATACATTAAAGGAACATTTGTTGTCAAATTCAGCAATGCAGTCTTAGAACACTGAGAACTACACGAGTAAGCCATATTGTCTAACAAATAACACTATGCTGCAAACATTAATCCATATGGTAAATTGCAACGCACCATCCGCTCAACTGATAACAAAAAAAGGGTGATACTAAAGGGATCTCTCAAGTTTCTAAGATGCTAAGTTTAATTTACAGTTCGGATAACTTACTGTCAAAAATAATGATATAGGCCTACATTTAAATGGCCCTATTATTACCTTTGGAAATCATTATAACCGACTATATTGAATATCCTATTGATAATTGACATTTGGATAGTGCATCACATTTATGAAAAGAAAAATGTTCTTACCCATCACAGTTTTGTCTGCGCAGCACACGCTGAACCCACTCAGTGGCACTCTCCCATCCAACTCTGTTTCTGTTAGAACACTGCCATCTATAGGCCAAACTGTCAACCTGCTCACATCTCTCTCTCGCTCTGTCTCCCCGTCTCATGATTTCTTCATTTCTCCGTTTCTGCTTCTCTTCCCCCCTAGTTTTAGATAAACCTTTTGATTTGCTCACCCTCATTCTCTCTGGCTCAGAGATGTAGTTATTACCCCACTCACCAGAGTGAACCGAGTGTTCCAAATTTTGAGATAATAATCAACCCTTAAAAGTTTTTTCCTACAATTTGCCACGGCATCAGTAACTAATAGTGCCCTAGACCAGCTTTTGTGTCTCTTACTTTGAACTATCATGTTACTTGTGCTGCAGACGACACCATTCAATTCTATTGATTTCAATGGGAAGGCACCCAACAAGTGTACGCGCCTATCACTCCTTTCATTTTTATTCATACATGATAAATCTTTGATCAGTGATCTCAATATTGACTGCCAAGTGTTGACTTTTACTTTTCTTTGCATAACTGAGACTGCATCTGTGCCCTTAGTAAGTTATGACAAAAAGTAGGCTATCCACATTCTCTGATGCATCAATAATGCAGAGTGGGGGAAAGGGAGCCAGTGTCTGCCATCAAAAGTATTGCAAAACTGCCAGAAGGAAGAAGATGTGGAACAACCAGTGTAAGTACACTAAAAGCACAGCGCCCACTTAAAGACAGGGTCAATAGCTGGAGGGTGTCCATATTGGAAATCCACCGCACTACCTCTCAAATGGATCTTAGTCAACCCTGGGCGGCAGGGGTAATCAAATACAGAATGTTTTTTTTAATCCATTACTCATGGCCCTGTTTGGAGCAGCCCTGCTTGGAACAAGCTGTGATTTGTTTGATTGGAACATAACTCAATTCATATTGAAAGAACGCAGAACTGCCTGGAAGACGTTCTGCCTGTTTTGTGAAGAGAGAAATGATAAATGAAGCCATTTCTGTGAGGTGAAGCTTGGTTATTACATACAGTACAATTCTATCAGTCATGTTTCACTTTAGGACACGTATCGACTGACGCAGGCTGGTACCGTGAAAGAGAAAAAGACTAGTACATTGCTCAAAACAGGACAAATATGCAGCTTTAATTGGTCACCTTGATTAGAAAAAAATACAAGAGAATTGCAAGGACTGTAGCTTTAATTAGTCTCTGAACTATCATATGCAACATTTATATCGTATTTATGTCTTGAAGTTCCTTAAATTTCGATTTTCTTTTCAAATCAACATGCACAAATATGATGTGACAGGTAAGCCACTGGGAAAATATCCATACTCGTGTGCCTGTGTGTTGTGCTCAGCTCGGTTTCTTTGCTCCCTCAAGCACCTTGCATTTCATGCAAATGAATCGCTTATTGATGTGCTCATAACTTACATATGCACCTCTTGTCACAGACCTTCATTAAAGCACTGTCTCGTAGTAGCAGAGAGCTGTGTCAAGATGGTCCAGGTTCACAGTGGTGCAACGCAGCCACTTTAAGCCTTGGCACCTTCCCAACCCCGAATCTGAAATCAAAGCACACATCATTGGTCATTAGGGCGCTGTCAGACACGCAAGCCACTGGTCACTTTATATCTACGTTTACATTTGGAATCTGAGCTAGTAGACAGAGACTGATTCTGTAAGGACTGAGCCAAGAAACTAACGGGATTCAAAGCCCAGAGTAAGTGAAAAGGTTGATCGCTGGAATTATGATTGTGTGATGTGCAGTACCTACTGTTAATCCCCGGATGTACAGGGCGGCTGGGCGCACGCAAAGAGAGGGCAGTGATGCTGCAAGGCATGTGTGACAGGAGATAGAGAGGGGTAATTCGTGGCAAAGCTCAAAGCTTATTTGTTGGAAGATCAATTCAGTGAGCAAATCAAACGGTGGTCAGGTGGAAAGGTGTGCACGGTGCTGGGAATGAGGCTCCCGACGCCAATGCGGAGCCGACTGCGGGGCTGCCGCTTGACCGTTTGCTGATCAAAGTGTTCGCACGCAGCGATTTCACGCTAAGTTGAAAGGTTTCAAAGGGGGCCTCTAGTGATGCCTTTAATTCTTTCTCCCTGCAGCAATATTTGAAGATATCACGAGGGAATGTGGCATCCTGTCGACTCCACTGACACTCCATTCCCTCTCTTCTCTGACCCGTGTAAGCAATCAGCCTGACAGGAGAGAAAAAAGCAATACCAGGAAACAATGACATGAAAAACTTAAGCGTCAATCTTATGCATATGATTGCCAATAATGTCCGTTCCAACATTAAACCATGTCAGTTACTAATCATTTTTTTAAACATTTATATTAAAAAGGTACTATTTTCAGAAAATCCTTGTTATTAATAAGACCGGTGGCAGTTAAGTGAACTGCAGTCAGCATTCTGTTTATGGATGTATAATAAGAACTGGCTGACCTATCTCCACAGCGCTGTGAAGTAAGGTCTGGCTGCACCACATAAACCTTCTGGGATAGGATGAAAAAAAACGCTCTGGGTTGTTTGCATTTCTTTAAACCAATCACAATCGTCTTGGGCGGCGTTAAGCTCCAGACGCAGCTATGGTGGCTCTGCAAAATAGTCTCTGGAAGGAACTTGTTTTGGTGGAACACTTGCGTTTATCGGTGTTTTAAGACCCCAACGTCTCCTTCCAGGCAGCGCTGCCTGGAAGACACTAGGATTAGGTTATGGTTATGGTTAGGTGCCTTGAAGTTAACAATCGCAGCGCTGCCTGGAAGGAGACATTGGGGGCTTAAAACACCATCGAGCAACATTTGCACCCAACAAAAGAAAACGCCACATACAATATTAAATAAAGTTAACTGTTCACACAGCTGATAAATGGTTAAACCTAGCTCTTGCCTGAAGAAGACCCAGTAGGGTCGAAACGTTGCATTTTATATTAAATATGGGAGTTTAAAGCAGTGTTGCGGACATTACATTTTTTTTCATTTTTGAGTACTTTCATTTGTCCTGCACCTACCAGAATGTGGGATGTGCACACAATTACTTTTATAAACCTAGCTCTTACCAGTGTTTCCCAGTCTGTACTCCACAGCAATCCCACCAATCGGTCCCAAAACGTCCCAGTTAGAGAGTAAATGCCGTAAACATATTCTTTGTAAATCTTTACAATCATTCCCCGAAAAAACCAAGCAGGCCTGTCTTGTTGCACGATCCAAATTTTCTTCTAAACTCGCCATTTTCAGCGTGTAGCTTGATAACTCGAAGGTTGTTGTTGTTTCCAGAAGCGAACAGAGTTTGAGAACGGCGACACACAGAGAGCGGTAGGTGATGTCAGGCTTTATCCTGGAAATGTACTTCCGTTGATCCAGACTACAGAGAAAGTCGGGGGAAGGTCTCAGCTTTAAAGTTATGTAAATTGCTTCACATAGTACCTTTAATGTAAATGTTTATAATCCTAACAAGGTATAGCAGATTACACCATCAAATGTGTTTGTTCAACATTAACATACATTCTACATAGATTCATCCAAACAAACATAACATGAAGGTTCTCATTTCATCCTTCAGGAGTAGTATTAGTCGTACTTCTCATTGCAGAGCTGTAAGAGCAGCAGAGTCCAGAATGTGTGGTGTGTGTCTTGGGACTTGGGATGTATGTGGCATTTGAACCAGGTCCATTATGGAAGTCCACCCCCGCTGCTTACTCTCCACTGTCCACCTGTTAGAGTGGGTACCGGATACACACTCAAGAGGCTCTAGGGACTACTGCCATGCAATCAGCAATTGCACGAATACACACTCTTACAAACAGAAACCACATTCGTACAGGTGGCCCATTACATCAGTAATGGCCCACTGACGGACACTCAGCAGCCCACTACCACGTGGTGATGATCGGCCAGTTCTCCTGCTCTACACCGAGGGAGACATATTTCACACAGGAAAATATTAGAAGAGGGAGGGAAGTCAAATGTAATCTAACACCATCGTGCCCAGTTCACGCTTTAGTCAACAAATTGGAACTATATGGACAGCGGCAGTCTTATCAGAGTGATGATCTCCGTGAGAGTATAAAGAGTTTTCATTAATGTGATTTTGTTTTTTCCGTCCCCTCTTCAGGGAAAATAGCCCACCCTGAAGTCCAACTAACGGAATGATGCCTGATCTGTGGCCCAAACATACGTCTCTCATCGGAGGCATCTCCTAAGCTTGTCAGGATCTGTCAATGGAAAAACAAAATTAAAATAGCAATTAATTTCCACAGAGATGCAATCACAGGAGACGTGGTAATTGCAAGCTGCTCTGATATGTTTGCTGAGACAGGCATTGTATTAGATTGTTTTTTCTTCTCTTTTTTTGTATCATTATTTTGTCCTTGCTCGGAGGCATTCCATGAGCTGCAGCCTTGTGCTGTAAGCTCACACATCAGACTTGTGGCAACAAATCATGGACTCAGATGTCATCAGTATGGAAACATGGCCCCCTCAAAAATAGCAACAGAGAGAGAGAGAGAAAGTGAGAGAGAGAGAGAGAGAGAGAGAAAAAGTGGCAACAGTACAGATGGTCCATCTTTCAACACATCAGTGCCACAATTGAGCTGTCAGAGAAGATGAATAATGATGATATAAAAAACAATTAAGTACTTTATGCCCACAGTACTAAGTAATTTACACTCCTGCTGCAACTGCAAGGTGAGCAAAATGCCAAACAAAATAGGAAGACTAGTACAGGGTTTTTTCTGTCATTACACGGCTTAGGCGCAGCGCCTCAAAGTGGATTTATGGTTGCCGTGGTGTTCCCGGCGCGAGGTCTGCGAGCTACAAAATGACGTCATCATGTCTTTCGTGTCCAGGGACCGTGCACCTGTGAATTATTTTGCAACTTGGCGCCCCGCTGCGTAGAGACCACAGAGACCTAAAGGGCCTTATGTAAATATGTGGTAAGAGAGAGCCAACACACTGGGGGAGGCATTTTGCTGGACGGTGTGGGAAAACACGAGATCGCTTTGTCAAAAGTTTGAAAAACAACGGAGTCATTGAAATAGTGTTCATAACATCGAGAAATTTGGATTTGGACATAAGCGGCAGTAACGTTAATAATGCAATATAAATGCAATGTTTGGCGGTACGTCTGTGTTTACTACTGTTGCCAGGCAGCCTGCTTTCCTTTACTTCCGCTTTCTACTTCTTCTTCACTACTTCTTGCTTATTTGCAAATGATTGTGTTTGCACGCCCCCTGGCATTTTAGAGAATACGGCAACAAACAAAACGTCTCTGTGCATGGTCGTAGCTTGCACGCAAACAAAGCTTTAGCGGTTTTGTGCACAACCTGAACGTAAAAACTATGTGGAGAGCATCTGGACGACGAGCCAGCGCACAGGAAGGGCGTCCTCTAGGGCCCTGTTGGCACGAATACGCTCGCGGGTGAAAACAACTAAATAATTTTTCAGATGTGCCTTTCGTTTGTGTGTGTGTGTGTGTGTGTGTGCCGCGCCGTGTGTATGCGTCTGTGTGTGTGCATTGTTTGGAGCAATAACTCCACCTCCTCGTCTCTCCAGACAGAATTGTCAGCTTTTGTTGTTCGCTTCGCGCTACTAGGGAGAGGAGTAGAAGGAAGGTTCTACGGAGGCGCGCAGACTTGGTGCCGTTGTGTGGCAGTGCTTCACACTACCACCTCGCCGCCTGGTGTGCATACTACATCAAATTCCACACACTTTTGCAACACCACATGCACGCAGATTTCCCCCCCAAAACGCTCGTCTAAACGCGGAATAAAAACTGAGAACGCAACGCCACTTTTGCGTTCTCTCTTCAGATCATTTCCATCTAAACATAGCCTAGTTGTCTACTGCATACACGTGCATTTAGTGATCTCTTCCGCTCTGCAACCATGGACTATATATAAAGACGGCAACAGTTTCAAGTGACAACCACTGAACTTTGTGCAAATAACTGTCTGATGTACTGATATATATATCTATCACCTAAGCAGTCTAAACAACCAGGGAAAACCCTGTTCCCAGTTTGTTTTACAGCCTATGTGACATATACGCACACAACCACCAACATGGATGCTTACCCCACCCACCCACACACACACACACACACACACACACACACACACACACACACACACACACACACACACACACACACACACACACACACACACACACACGGTAGAAAATGAGTGAGAAAAAAAGCAAAACGGAGAGAAAATTAGCAAAAGTCCTCTTACAATGCAAAACGCTTGCATTAGATACAGTAGGTGATGTGTTTTAATAAGATGCTTATCAGAATGTGGATCTCAGGAAATTGCTGGCTATTTATTTTACTAGGGCTGCTCACTTTGCCTCAGCTCTTGATAAAGCATTTTCTTTTAATTAGACACATTTCCACACTCCTCCAGGGATGACCTCTTATTATGGTGAAGTGGGCCTGCTTAGCAGAGCAGGCAGCCAGGAACGAGCTCCACCGTGCATCTCAATCATTTCTCATCCATGCTCATCTCGGGGGCCCGGGACCAAATCAAAGGAGTCGCTATTAAGCAGAACCAAATTGTTTAACACAGTAATCTTCCGCATATTTTTCATTCCTTCCCCATTTGCAATTGGAAAAGAGACATGGTGAAAAATATGATGCATTGTTTTGCATACTAACAAGGAACCTTGGATATCCTTATCCTTCACGGTTATAGAAATAGATAGTTCCGCAACAATGAGAAACACATTTTCTGACTCATGAGTGTTACAGAGAAAATAAGACAATCACTTTATCCGTTGTATCTGTAAAGGAGAGGAAGAAAATCCCGACAACTGGCTGCGTTGGGTGGGATTACGGTTCTACCTTAGCTCACTTTTTGATAGTGGTTATTTACAGTCCCGGGGAGCAGGCTTGCATAAGTGAAACATGATTTTAGGGCTTATGAGCCCTGTAAAACAGAGAGGGAACAACATATTCAGTCAGCATGCAGCATCTGCTACTTCCTGCATCGCATCAATATAAAAACAGTTGACTTGTACTGAGCTACCAGATGTATGTGGGTGAGGGAAAAACACTGCCAGATATATCAACTAAATATTGTCGGATTGCAGCCAATCTGACATTTGCTTCTGAACGTGAGACAGAAATCATTGGGCTCTTTGACAGAGAGTGTTCATGCTCTCCTCATGTGTCACTTTATTTCATTTTGGTTGCTTCCAACGAAGCGAGGAGAAGAGGAAAAAAAAAGGTAGAGAGAGGACAAAGCAATTATATCCACCATTACATGCCATCACGCCTGATCTCCGAGGTATGAAGGGGGGGGAGAGGCGTGAGGTAGAGGGTGAGACTGATGAGAGCTTACCAGCAGCTTGAGACCTTCTCTGCTCCAGACAGGGATTTAGGTCTTCTTCCTGCCTGTCTGTCCATAAGGAAGCATCCAATCACAATGATACCTTAATCCAGCCTGGCCTTTCACATGGGGCCCCAGCCAGTGGCTCGTCCAAATGTAAATGGGGGATTGAAGATGTCAATAGGGAAATGCCAGCATCACAATCTGACATAGTCATTAACTCCTTCATTTTTGTTCTTAGTGCAAAGGGCAGAAAAAAAAAGACATTGACGCAGGGAATATGAAAGATAAATTCAGGAAGACTAACTAAATTTATATGCGAAAACCATAGACTGTAAAAAAGAATGGACAAAGCTTCCAGGTCTGAAAAGTGAAGCCAATGCAGAAGTGCCTTAAACCTGCATTCTATCTAATTCCAGCAGGGGGCGCACCACCGGTTGCAAAAAGAAGTCAGTTTCTATAGAAGTCTATGGGTCTATGACCAAACTTCTCACTTGGTTTATTATCTCTATAAACATTTTCATAATTGGTTTATAGTCTCAGTCGCTACTTTCAAGTCTGGGATGCTTTAGGGGCGTGGCTACACACCAACCTGTCAATCATAACAGAGACTTAGTAATTCTAACCATGGCACTGTGTACATTAAACTAGACTTGAACTTGTTTTTGGGTGTTGTCTATATTTTTGTCTTAAACTTTGACCCTCTCACTGTGTTTTCACTTATAAGTTGATTGGAACATTTAGTGGCCTAAAAAGGTATTGTTCAGTGTTATGCCAACCAAGGTAGCTAGCTAGCATTAGCTGGTAACTTAAAGGGACAATTTGCAGATTCCATGTACAGTAGATGAATGGGAGCAGTACCCGGAGGTCCGCGCTTACCAGCCAGTAAATCTCCACTGGATGACTTGCTTCAGAAGGGTTGTAAATATCCAACTTTGCTCCTTTAGCATTTAGCTTAGCACGGTGCCATTGCAACCATAAACAACACTGGCTTGGCCACGTCATCCTCCCCAGCTCCACCCTCTCGTCAAAAATCGTCACATCAGGTTGCAAAAAAACACAAACCAATGGGAGACGTCACAGATGCGCTGTCCGCTAATTTTACCGCCGATGGCAAAAACCATAGACCGTTAATATTAATGGACAATGCATCCGGTTCGGCGAAGTGCTGCAAATGCGGAAGTGCCTTAAACCTGCATTCTATCTGAATTCCAGCAGGGGGCGACACGTGCTGTTGCAAAAGGAGGTTGGTTTCTATAGAAGTCTATGAGAAAGTGATTTATTACCTCAGTAAACATTTTCATAATGAGTTTATGTTCTCAATTGCTAGTTTTAAGTCTTCTGCAACACAGAATGATGTTCATTTTTGGAATTATGGTCTCGTTGATTTTAAAATTGGCGATAAAGTAGGTGGTGTTTTAAGGTGTGGCTATGATGTGATTGCACAAATCTGTATTATGCTAATCATTTTCTCCATATGTTCCATATATGGTCCATATTCATCATCAGTAATTCCATGAGATATCTGCGTGAACAATAACCCATGTTTTTTTTTCACAGCTGGAGCTTTACAGTGTGAAGTGAAGGTACTGTGTCAACTTCCTGTCAGCAGAGCGGGAAGCCATTTAGCAGCATCTACTACAGTATCTGGATACTTACACCAGGTCCTTCAATTATTCGTTGCTTTGCCAAAAGATTAAAATTCAAATTAGAATAATTCAAAGTTTCATTTCTTAATCATGAATTATTCACCAATGAAATAGCTCTGAAGCGCCACCAAATGTATCCTAGGATTAGTGCTGGGTTATTATTATCTATAAAAATGATATTAAAAATGTAGGTTTTGCCTGAGGACTCCCTTTAAAATTCCTCATCTGTTCTCCCTAAGACATTCCTGAGGACAAATCGCCTTAGCAACAACTTTCACAGAATGCATGCAAAGCGAGGGTGACTGTAACTACAAATGCAATGAAATGTGCTTCAATTTCAGACATGCGATGAGTAAACACAAGCTGATGAATTGAGAATGAATTGATTCTGTGAATACAGAGAAACACAGTTTCAAACCTTTTTCAAGCGATGCTTTCAAAATATAATAAACAAGAATGGAAATGACTTTCTGGAATTGAGGTTGCTCTGAAAGAAAACACAAAATCTCCATATTTGGATTTGGGATATTACACTCCCTTACCCTTCCTTATTCTCTGAGGGGAAAAATGGAATACATTGCAAATTATTTGATGACCAATGTTCTCTGGTTGTGCAAGATTGCAAGGATTTGCATCCTCCAATCTCTCTCTAACCTATCCGCCTCAAGCAGTTATAAGCAGCATTTAAACACCACAGGCTTACATGACAATATGACACACACTGTCTATTGTAGACCTAGTTTAAATAATTGATGGTATTTACTGTTCTGCTGATTATGCCCATTCAATACGCTGTCTTTACGGTCTCCTAACCGACCATCTATTACTGCTAATGCAATTACTCTTAGTGTCAATTTTAAAGCAGCACATGTATACTCTTGAACAAAATCTTAAAACCGGGGGAAACATTGCAAGTTTTTTGCATTTCATGCTAGTGGATCATAACCGGGTTGTAAGTACTGCTTCAAAATGCCAAAAGAAGAAACGGGAGCAAGAGACAAAAAATAGAGATTAGGCAATTTATTGAAAACTGCATTTAAACTTAAACAGGCTGTTCATCAGCTGATCAAAAGTTTAAGACCATAGGCATAAAAAGGTTAAATCTGCACAAAAATATGGCTTTCGTGTCATTGTTCTTCAGGCAGTCACACTGTCATGATCTCCTGATGGCAAAGGCAAAAAGGCATTCTCTCTTTGAACGTGGCAGGATTGTTGAGCTGCACAAGCAAGGCCTCTCGCAACGCGCCATCGCTGCCAAGGTTGGACGCAGTAAGACAGTCATTTTACATTTCTTAAAAGATCCTGAGAGTTATGGGACAAAAAAAATCAAGTTTGCCGCAGGATCGGACGGGTTGTCCGTGAAGACACAGGTCGATCCTCGACCCAAAATTAAGGCACTTACTGGTGCTGACTGTAGCCCAATAACCATAAGACGTCATCTGCGAGAGAAGGGCTTTAAGAACAAAAAACGTCTTCAAAGGCCACGTCTCCTCCCACGCCAGAAACTTGCCCGTTTGGCTCAATGTCCCAAACATGGGACATTGAAAGGTGGAAGAAAGTGTTATTCTCTGACGGGAAAAAAATTAACCTGGACGGTCCTGATGGCTTTCAACGTTACTGGCATGAGAAGGAGATCCCACCGGAGAGGTTTTCTACGCGGCACAGTGGAGGAGGCTCCATCATGATTTGGGGTGCTTTTTCCTTCAATGGGAAAATGGAGCTTCAGGTTGTCCAAGGGCGTCAAATGGCGACTGGCTATGTGGACATGTTGCAGCGGGCATCCCTCTTGATGGAATGACTGGGTCTTTCAACAGGATAACGCTGCAATTCACACCACCCGCCTGACGAAGGACTTCTTCCAGGAGAATAGCGTAGCTCTTTTGCACCATCCTGCGTGTTCCCCTGATCTTCATCCCATTGAGAACATTTGGGGATGGATGGCAAGGGAAGTTTACAAAAACGGACCGTGGATGCCCTTTGTGAAGCCATCTTCACCACATGGAGCAACGTTCCCAGCAGCCTCCTGGGAACAGTTGCATCAAGCATGCCAAAACAAGTGTTTGAAGTGATCAACAAGAACGGTGGGGCTACTCACTACTGAGGCCTTTTTTGACACTTTTAGTTCTGTTGGGGGTTTATTTTTGGGCTATGGTCTTAAACTTTTGATCAGCTGATGAACAGCCTGTTTAAGTTTAAATGAAGTTTTCAATAAATTGCCTACTCTCTGTTTTTTCTTTTCTTGCTCCCGTTTCTTCTTTTGGTATTTTGAAGCAGTACTTACAACCCGGTTATGATCCACTGGCGTGAAATCGCAATGTTTCCCCCGGTCTTAAGATTTTGTTCAAGAGTGTATGTGTGCATTGTTTTCTTCATAATTACACAATGGCTTATCTCCCTTTCTTATACCTATTCTGCCACAGAGCCACACGTGTATTTTCACATCCTCTACATACATACATACATACATACATACTCTACATCTGTCATTGTCCATTGAGTAGGGATGGGACAAAATATCGATACGCAATATATCGTTGTCCTCCTTTGTGCGATATGATAATTGATACACTGGCGCCAAATATTGATATTTTAATAAATAAAATGAGGCGTTCTAAATAGATTTACCTGCTCCCAGCGTCACTACTTCATGGCTCCTTGAGGTGGTGCTCAACACTTGAATGAGGGAAACTTGGACATAAGTAAACTAGCCTAGGGAGAGGTTTTCAACGGGATGGCAGACAGCAGATTAAAGATTATTTTTTGGGGAATTTTCAGCCTTTATTTTTGACACGACAGCTTAAGACATGAAAGGGGCGAGAGAGGGGGAATGACATGAAGCAAAGGGCCGCAGGTCGGAGTCGAAACCAGGCCTGGGGCCTCATTTATTAAAGTATGGACGAAACATAGGATGGGAGTACGCACAGAAATATTCAGATTCATAAAACCGTGTGCCCGCACGTCCTATGCTGGTTTCCCTTTAATAAATCACAATCGACTCTAAATGTGGTGCAGCTTTGGCGGCTCCATGTCACGCCCATACTGTAATTGCCCTTAAATAGTCAGTGAAACGCCCCAAAATAGCACAGAGATCCAACAGGACAGCTCGAGGCAGTCGGAACCGGCTCTGAGGCCACTCGTCCTCGTTTGCCAGCAAGTCTTCTTGCTGTAGGTCTCAATTTGCCCCATCTCCCAACAGTGCAAAGCCAGCCATTGTGCGTCATTACGCATGGCCAGTGTTGGGAAGGATACTTTCAAAACGTATTTCGTTACAGAATACAGAATACATGCCCACAAATGTAATTTGTAACGTATTCCGTTATGTTACTCAATCTGAGTAACGTATTCTGAATACTTGGATTACTTCAGAATTACTTCTACATTGAGTTGTGTTTTATAAGTGTAGGAATGCGACCATCCCATCCAGCTTACTAAACAGGCCTATAATGGTGTGTTCTTTTCATTCCAACTGGCTGAATGTGTACCTGAACAAGCAGATAGATTTTTGTATTGGTAGTCCCGAACTGCATACTACAAAAATCTAACTGCGGTCTAAGCTACCACAAGCTAATTTTAGCTAACGTTAGTTAGCATGTCAAACGGGGCTGTCAGTCTTTAAATGGCTCTGGAGCTAGTAAATCAGCACGTATACGTATAGGAGAATGGAAAGTCCCACGTCAATGTTAAAATAGCAAGGTGACCAGTAAAACTACAGCAGACGACTACCCTTGGCTAATTAAAAAAAGAACTTACTTTAAGATGCTTCTTCAGGTTGGAGGTGGAGTAATTTGGACGCTGAAAGAAGGCTGGTTGCTGGCAAGCAGAGGCTGCACTGCACAGTTATATTTCGTTCTCCCTGTTCTTTCTTTAATGTGAAATGCTGTTTGAATTTCCAAGATAGAAACTTATTCCTGCCCTGGCTCTGTCGTGCCGGTTCCGACTCCATTGTGACTGATCACGGAGCTAATTTTTTCGATTTCATATCGGGGCTTCTGGAAAATGCAATAGAGTTGCCTTTTATTCAGAGTGAATAAACTCGTGAAACAGAGAAGTATCGTCAGGTAATCCATTGATTTCAACAATGTAACTGTATTCTAAATACCAACTATTTAAATTGTAACTGTAACGGAATACAGTTACTGATAATTTGTATTCTGAATACGTAACGCCATTACATGTATTCCGTTACTCCCCAACACTGCGCATGGCATATGCCTTATTATATCCATCAGTTTGATTGTATCTAAAAAGCTAAAGGTGTCGGAATGAGTCTAATTATAAATGACTTCTGCATTCTGCGCAAGGAGCATTAATTAGTAAAACATTCTATTGCACCATTCACAATGGTTAAAACATGGCTTAGAGCTACAATAAAAACAAAGATTTAAAACATAAATAAAATGATCTAAAGCCATAAAAAATAAACACTGTATAAAACACTGATACTGTATATGATGACCATATTAAAACGATGTGCTGCGCCAGACGGAGGCATTGAAAACAGCATCAGTGTAAACATTATTTGTCCTGTTTATCTATTATTCATGAGAATAAATTCCATAACATGCCAATATAATTCCATCACAAGTTTTTTTTCCGCAAATATATATTCATTTGAATTTACAATAGTATCTTCTTTTATTTTGTCTGTTATTCGCCACAGATAGATCAAACAGGTGTTTGTGTAGGATATGAATTGTAAGAATGGCTTTGTGACAGCAGTTTGATGACAATAACCGATGGCCCAGGCACGTTTAAGTCCAAAGTCTGGACCCAAAGTTGCTCTATTGTTTATTTATAATAGACAAAACCTGCACTTAATCTTTTCACATGCATTTTGTATTCATAGTTAGACCGATATTGTTATGTATCATTATAGGATTGTCTAGCAATATATTGATTATTGCAGAACTGCTGTATCTTGATATTATCGGTATCATGAGCCATGTATCGTGTATCGTATCGTTAAGTACCCTGTGAGTCCCACCCCTACCATTGAGTGAGAAAATATAGATTACAAGTCAGTCATCTTCCTGGAAAAAGAGAATCAGAATCAGCTTTATTGGCCAAGTATTTGTACACACACAAGGAATTTTGACTCCAGTTTTAAGTTGCTCTAAACACAGTTCCAAGAACAATTTCCAGGAAGATAGATGGATATAGACATGCAGCCAAAAACAAGAACAACAAAGTTGTTTTTATGGCCATCCATACATGGCTGACGTCTCTAAAGCCTCAAATAGCTTTGCTCAGTTGCAACAAAAAATACAACAAAGAAGACAGCAACATCAGATGTGCTGCATTTTTGGACCTAGTCTGTCCCTGAACGTGACTTGTGTGCTCCCTCTCTCTCTCTCAGTGTCTCACAGGGCACCCTATGCTCTGTCATTGCTGCCTCTAGACACAGAGAACTAATCTCACATTATGTCTTTCTCGCCTTCCATTTTCTCCCCCCCCCAAAGATCCTAAGTAATGCTACTATTTCTGTGCAGCCTGCCCTGGCATGTGCCCTGTGCTGCACACCAAACATTTCCAAAGATAACCCCCGACAGCACAGATCCTTGCTCCTGTTTTCAGGCTTTTTTTAATTTCTTTTTTTTCCCCTCTATGAGGCAAACATGTTGTTGCAAGATTTTTGTGGTCACAGGAAATGTCAAATAGAAAAGAAAAAAAAACTAAAGTAGCTGTCGTAGCCACTTTCTGGAGGGTGTGTGAGAATTGCAGAACAAGGCCTCTTTCTGTGCGACTTAAAATTGGAACCAAATGTTATTGTTGTTAATGCTAAATGATAGTGTAAAAAATGTCTGGGTTGCATGGTGCTGGGTTTGTTTTTATTCCAGGGTGTATTTTCCATTCTCTATTTTGTTTGTCTCTTCTTAATTTTTTTGTTTTTTCTTTACACAAGGAGAAAAACAACCAATTTTCATTGCAAGACACGGTTTTGCAGAGGCACTGCGGCTTAAAGAAATGCCAATAAACCAGAGCACCTTTTTCTCCCATCCCAGAATGCTGTGTGGACTTGCCAGACCCTCCTCCGCAGCGCTGTGGAGGAAGGTCTGGCAATGCGAGACTATCCTGCACCTAACCCTTGATTATTATAAATCCCATGTCTTTTCAAACATTAAAACAGATCAGCATGTTTCCCAGTAGACTAACATATGATTTTTTTTTCTTTTGTTCACATATTAGACAGAAGCACAGGGGGGATATCAAGCTTTCATAATATGGAAAGAAGATTTTGTGTTTATTTTTGGTGGTGCTGGGGAATCATTTTACGTGTAAAAAAAAAAAAAAAAAAAAAAAAAAAAAAAAAGTCATAGAATCTCTTATGCCCAGTTTGCAGGACGGCAGTGTTCGATTTCTCCTCAATTCTCTGCTGACAGACAGAATAAGCTGCCAGTCAGCCAGTCTATCCTGTCCACCTGCAAAAGTGTTGATTTGCCTGTAAGCTGCACAAGGCTGATTGATTCCTGAGTGAAAGCTTCAGGCACATGATTGACAACACATGATTACTGTTTACACATGACTGCCCAGACCGCAGGCCTCATCACATTATGACCATAGATAGGAAAGCAGCAAATATTACGATTACTGTACACCCCTCCCGACTGTGACACAATTGCAGTTTCCCAAGACGGTTATGCAGCTCGTGTGCATTTGCAAAGTGTCTAAGTGTGGTTTGTTCAGCTCCAAAATGTATTAACTTTGAGATTTGCTACAGAAAAGTCATTTAATGTGAAATCCATAAGGCCATATTCCTAATGTAGCATGAAGCTAGCTTCCCTCTGAGAGTTATAGAGTTAATGGAGTTACGACCCAATGAGACATCACAGAAAAAAAAAAAAAAAAAAAAAAGGGAAATACACATTTCCTTTTGTTTGAAAAAAAGACTGCAGTTTGAGACCTGAAGCTGTACAATGCAGTATGGGGATGGGCTTTCTGCAGTGTGTTAAAGGGTGCATAGCATCATGTGTGTTTGGTCCGGGATAAAAGACGGAGCAGAGTACATCTCTTGACAGTGAAGTAAATGATCCATTTCTAATGTCCCACTGCACCTCCTGCCCCCTGTGGAGTAGACAGAATTGGATCATAATTGAATCACTCGCAGCAATTATGATGGCATGCCCTTGGCTATACAGTAGGAGAGTGTCATGATAACACAGTGCGTCACTTACTACCACAAACCCCCAAACATGCAATAGCTCCAACACACAAGGAGAATCTCTTCATTTTCTGCGTCTAACCTTTAAACCAAGACCAGTATGATTTAGAGATGACTGGTTCTTTCCAAGCGGACCGCGAGGCAGTGATTGGTGGGCGTTTTTACAGGATCACAGGATCAGAGTACATAACTTATTTACTGCTGTCAGATTGTAAATACCATTTCAAACATGATATAAAAAGTGGATATTGGAAATAGTTACCAACTCTGCCTTTAATCTTTAAACGTCCTTAAATCGTTGTTTGTGGCTTTGATGTCCCGACAGCATAAAATACTGTACCGATGTATGCACATCATATAAAGACAGTAGCACAACCTGGAAAAGCTGGTCAGCCTCAGATGAATGCAGCCCTTTTAACTCAAACTCACCACCTCTACGTTCAACCCTACCCATCCGCCAAGCAGCTAGACATCCCCATCCAACTAGAGTTTTGAGGTTGCCAAGCAACAACCGCTCACGAGTGCTGTACACACGCCGCACGGCCGTGCCTGTTCTGCTTGTTCACACAGATGTGACCAGCTGGGAGGAGCAGAGGCCAGAGGCAAAGGGAGAGAGAGAGATTGAAAACTTACTATTTGCAGTCATTTACTTAATTTTAGAAATATTCTTAATAGCTCATATGGCATGGAGGACTAAATCTGCTCTTACTGTGACTGAACTTCTTATCTCAAAACACTTCCGGGAGACAAATACTTACAGGCAGTTGTAAAAAGGGACATGCAATTTATCTGAGCCTTTTATCTCAAATGAAGGAATCTTTCCCTCCAAATTAGCATAGGATTTTGGTTAAGAACAAACAGGCTGTGCATTAAGTACAGAACCTCTAAATTAGCATAATAGTGTGGGCAATTACGCTAAAAGTGTGGAGTGAGTCTTTTTCGAAGTAAGCTTGATCTTGTTTTAGGAGATTGAATTCTGCTAATTCAGTTAGAGCCCGCTATCTTCAGCAGTGGCATTGACCCTGTGCTATGCCAAGCCACTCACTGGGGAGAAAGGGGGTGGGAGAAAGTGTCATGAAATTAGAACCGCAGGGTAAACACTCCATCCATTATATACATTTCCTGACATTTTGGGCCCCTTAGACTCTGACATATGCTACACACTCAATAGCAGTTTTGTTAAATGATGGCCCAAATGACTTAAATGTAATGTAACTATTTTGTTTGAATGCACGCTAGGAACATCCAAAGCTTTGTTCAAAATGCATAAAATTTGGATGCCTAAGATTACTTAAATATATGACTCAATTATGCAAATGTCAAATTCTATTGAAGTTAAAGCAACATATTGGCCAATCAAATACAATCTAATGCTAGCAAATTACGGTTTGTAAGTGGTTGCAGCACCGTGGGAGTGTACACGATGTGGGTGAGTAAAAAAAAACACAGCGAGGTGTGAGATGACTTGAGGTGTATTTTTGTTTCTCGGATCGTTTGGGGGAGTACAAAATGTGCATGGGTCCATGGGTGAGAGAGCCAGCTGACGGGTATATTTGTTTGGCTTGGCCCCTGGCTGTGACCCTGGCTCCCTCTTTGGTTTGTTCAGCGTGAAACCAAATCCCTTAATCAATCCGTTAAACTGCCCTCACCTTCTCCACCATTAAAGCAATTACACTTTGGGCCATCA
Source organism: Perca flavescens (assembly GCF_004354835.1). NCBI lineage: Eukaryota > Metazoa > Chordata > Actinopteri > Perciformes > Percidae > Perca > Perca flavescens. Next base: position 9,252,061 of record NC_041337.1, read on the forward strand.
GGTTTTCAAACCCGATAATAACGGTGGGTGTGCTGCACCCCGACTCTGTTGTTTCAGGGCCTGTGGAACCAATAACAAAGGATTTACACAAAGTATATAATACTCCTCCAGCCAGTCCCTGTATACTTTAGTATAAATGAGCAAAAGAAAATCTGTTACAGCATTGATTTTCTGCTGTTTACGGAAAAAAAACTATATCCATTTACAGTAAAATCTTCTTGAATTTGACGGGATGATTGTAAATGGTTGAATGATTGTAGTAGAATACTTATTCTTTCTTCCTGCGGTTGACTACCTTTTCCTTTTCCCCTGCAGTAAAATCCACAAGAGGAGCTTGTATTAGTCACAACTGAATCTGGTGTTGATACAGCAGACTGTTGCCGCGTTGTTGAAAGTCCCCAGGTTGGTAGCAAAACACATCACAGACTCGCAGGGGGGAAATAGCAGAGTTGTTTTGGCATTGTACCGATCTAATGCAGATTTCCTCTTGAAATCAAAAATACAAGCAGGTTTGCATCTGAAAACAAAGAAACCAAGTACTTCAGAAAGTTCAACTGTTTAAATCAAGGCACAAAATTCACGGGGCGACAGTATCCTTGTTCTTGCGACAAGGAATCCGAGCACCGGTCTGTCCACAACTGAAACGACAGACGGTAGGGCTGCACAATTTATTGCTTTTTTTTTTTTATCTTTAACGTATCACGGAAGACACACTTTTTTTGTGTTACTTGAAAGAAAATATCGGTAGAAAACTGCACTTTAAAATGTGACGTGTGGGCCGGGTTGGCTCAGTGGGTAGAGCAGACGCACATATATTTAGAGGTTTATACCTCGACCCAGAGGTTCAGGGTTCGACTCCGACCTGTGACGATTTCCTGCATGTCTTCCCCCTCTTTCTCACCTGTCCTGTCCATTAAAAAAAATTATCTTTAAAACGTAATGTCATTCTGGCCTATGTGCAGAGTTAAGAATGTTGGAAATGATTTTCTTTTTGTTTGTTTAACAAGCAGTTTGTTGTATTTTAGCAGAACACGGAGAGAAGCAGAACTGAGTGCACTTTAATGTCTGTTTATTTATCGCAAGTAATACCGTTATCACGTTATTTAACAGCATTATAGCATATTTTCCTCATATCGTGCAGCCCTAACATACAACGCTCAGTTGCCTCTCATATCCCCCAGGTCAAAAAATTCACCTAGAATAAAGTGACTTTACTGCGAAAGCAGATGTAGATACAAATGTCTGTGCTCCAAATGTATTGATATCACATTTGCCGATACCTTTTCCCATTTTGCATGGAGCAATCTTGTTTCACTGCTACGTGGCTGCTGTGCGAGGGAGCGTCCGCCCTCTGCTGACCTCCGCCCTTCATGGGTCATGGGACTTCTATCGACTCCGAGGATGACTGCCCCTGCTAACTGCACATCAGCGTGTCCGCGCACACAAAGGCCGGCTCGCCTGTTATCAAAAGTCAGATCTGGCTCCGACTACAATCCATTTCCCTCCTTCGCTCTGGGTCTCCTTTGCCACCTCGTGACAGCAGCTTTTCCAGCTCATTTCACTTGAGATAGCCACGTCACGCGGAAGACGGGGGACTTCGCCGCAGTGACCTTGCCTCAATCAGCGACGCTATATTTGATGGAGTTCTGTAGCACTGCAAACAAGGAGGAGCAGATGACCGCGTATCCTTGTAAACAGAAGCTGAGGAGACACTGAGGTCTAAAGGGCTCGCCAAGGATAATTGTTTTACTTGATGAGCTTTTAAAAGTCAGCCTGGGTCCAAATCCCTTGAAAGGCTCATTTAACCCTGATCCTCCTCCTGAAATGCCAATTTGATTTGTCCGGTGGTTAATGTACTAGAGGACCTGTAATGTCATTTGAAGGCAGGCGGGGGTGTTGGAGGGGAGACACAGGCGGAAATCATTTTAAGTAAAACTCCACAAAAGGACCGTAGTGCTTTAAAGTTCACCCCCCCTCATCCAGCAGGCCAAAGGAGGATTGTAAGGCATCTTGGGCTGATCAGCGCAGCCTCAGATGGGTGCGACAAAAGGCAGCAGTCTTTGGCTTTATCACACCGAGCCGGAGGACCTTGTTAGCCCCTTCACAGTAAACTGAATGCAGCCAGGCACTGGGCTCTAATTGAATTCCCTGGCTTGGTAACTCAGCTGCTCACCTGCTACTATACCTTCACCGGCCTAGTTACTGCTGCCTCCGTCTCCCCTTTCAACCTGATGAAGCCAACACGAAACATGAGATCTAAGCAGTGTTGGGCATTACTGAGTAATACATTGTGATTACTTTTTTTCAGTAAGTACAGCAGGTACTGCAATGTTATCACATTGCCAGACCCATCTCCACAGCTCCTACACCCTCCCCAGCCTACATGGGGTGCATACTCTACCAGGTGAGCTACAGGTCGCCCCATTTATTTTCTTACCAATGATTCATCTAAATATTTTCTGTTTATACGGCACCACCGACGCGACTACATCATATCCGTTTCCAGCGAAAGCAAAAAATGTTATGTACTTCTTTACAAATGAAATAAATATCAGACTATTACTTTGATATGTAATGAAAACTTTTTTTTTGTTTGTTTGTCATGGATTTACTTCATTGCTCTCAGTTTTTAGAAATGTCTCATGTCTCTAGAAGTGTATTATTCAACTTTTTTTCTTTGTTAAAGAAGGAAAAGAAAATCGCAATACTCAATACTATCCAATGTCAATACTTGGAGAAATCCCAATAAATGAAAATGGCAATGCAAATCCAATCGGCACCCATGTATCGTGAAAGAATCGAATCGGGACAAAAGCATATCGTCCCAGCCCTAAAAGTAATGAAGACCGACAGCTGCACAACCCCCCCACCCTCAAGGAAATGTGAAGAGAGAAGAACTCTCGTGAGCCAAGGTTACAATCCCGAGCCCAGCTGGTGAGAGAGGCTGACAGTTTACTCACTGAATTAATGATACAAGTCAAGGTCAAGTGCTAACTGATTATGCACTCCATCTGCAGCAGGGGGAAAAACACGTTGCAAATTCCTTTACACCTGGAGACGTGATTATGCACCAATTCCTAAGTCACATTTACTTTTCTTTCCCCCTGCAGGCTGGAAGAGCAGCAACGGGAACCAATGGAAAAGGTACTTAAGACATGTATGCTTTCACTGCCTGTCTGTGCAACCTTGGCTTTCTGTTGGCAGTTTGGAGCCCGGCAGAGTATGAGGAGATCGGTCACAGAGGCAGAGCACCATCCTGAAAACATGTAATCAGTATCTGGCTGCTGCTAAATGAAGATGTTAGTGCATTGGAGTGGGTAATCACACAGGAACCTTCTTGTTCTGCCACAGATGGACTCCAGACCCACACACACACACACATATATATACACCACACACACCACAGCCAGCCCGCATCCATTCTTTTCACCAAAGATAACACGGTGAGGGAGGGTGCACCGAGGCTGCCTCAGTCTGAAAAAGCTTTGACGGCTGCGCCATCACACACACAGAGGGATAGAGCCCAAAAGAGGGACAGCAAAGATAAGATGCTTGATTTACATATTCATTAAAAAGGTTTAAGGTACATATGTCCGTTTAAAATAATTTTCTCATCAAAATAAAACAAATGGAAATGTATCAATGCAAGCATGTATTCTTCAACATGCCCTGGTGATGAAAGGGCATGTTGCATGTAGCTAGGTACAACAATTATTACACCCATTTGTCTGACACCTCCGAACAATCAGACTCCCACACTGCCCCCTTGAGGTCAGCATCAATACAAGACAGAAGCTGCACTGCAAAGGAAATGAGTTAGAGAATGTTCTAGTGCTTTTTAAAACCCTATAAATAGATACATATAAAGAAATAAAAACGGAAATGTGTGCACATCAGCCCATACAGTACATCTTCTCATTCAACTGAAATGAGAAAAATTGCTTGATTTTCACACTAAATCGCGCTCTTTCCTTTCTTCGCCTAAAAGTCATATCCTTTTAACTTCTCCCTCTTGACAAATTTCCGAGAAAGTATCTCTGTGCATTCATACCGAGAGTGCAGGGCTCCATCACTGATATGTCAGTGTTCAATTTTCCTACAGAGCGCCTCAGTAGCCTTCACTCAGACCCAGTGACTTGTCACAGAGACTCTTCTGAGCTGAAGAAGTTCATCCTGTTTACCGAAGGGAGAGAACATGAAGCTACAGTGACTCACCCAGTAACTCAAAAGATAATCACTTGATAAAAGCCGTAATTTAATCAGCAACTATGCCTCATCTGTGTCACCCCTAGCAGCAGCAGCCGCCTCCCGCCAGGCGTGGCATGCCTTAATGTTTACATGGCGCAGATAGGGTGCTAAGGATTCCAGCAAACAAACCTGCCTGATCTTAATCTGAATAGAACCTGATTATCTCCACATGAGGCCCCAGCATGTCGTCGACACACGGCCAGTGGAAGTCTACCAGAGCCCTGATGCTTTACAGCAGAACAGACAGACATCACCGCCCCACCGCCACCGCCAAAATCACCGTGAGCTTTAATTAAAAGCATCCCTCGCACTCTCTCTTCCTCCCTTCAGGACTCTCTTGCTTGATTTGCTCGGATCTCTTGCAGGCAGGTGCCTTTGGTTTCTGCTGATAACAGCTCTGGGGGGGGGGGTTCTTGTGCGTGCACCGAAATAGTTCCATCTACCAAATCAGAGGATACAAAAACATGCTCATGCCTCATAGGGGTGGGGCGGGAAAAAAATAAATCTATTCATGTATGTAACGTGTATGTTTCTATATTTTTTGCAACGATTTTTAAAATCGATTCTTTCCCCTAGAATCTTTTTTTTTTTTTTTTTAAACAATGATTCACCTTAATATTTTCTGTTTATACGGTATCGCCGACGGCGACTACATCATATCCGTTTCCAGCGAAAGCAAAAAATGTTATGTACTTCTTTACAAATGAAATAAATATCAGACTATTACTTTGATATGTAATGAAAACTTTTTTTTTTTTGTTTGTCATGGATTTGCTTCATTGCTCTCACAAGTTTTTAGAAATGTCTCATGTCTCTAGAAGTGTATTATTCAACTTTTTTTCTTTGTTAAAGGAAAAGAAAATCACTCAATACTATCCAATGTCAATACTTGCAGAAATTGTTTATACGGTATCGCCGACGGCGACTACATCATATCCATTTACAGCAAAACAGACCGAAAGCATAAAATGCAGAAAATCCATGTTTTTTAGTTTTTTTTTAAGATTATTTCTTGGGCATTTTAAGCCTTTATTTGACAGGACAGCTGAAGACATGAAAGGGGAGAGAGAGGGGGAATGACATGCAGCAAAGGGCCGCAGGTTGGATTCGAACCCTGGACCGCTGCGTCGATGAGTAAACCTCTACATATGGGCGCCTGATCTACCAACTGAGCTATCTGGGCGCCCAGAAAACCCATGTTGTGTTCTTCTTTACAAATGAAATAAATGTCCGACTGACGTGCACGTGCATTCTTCTTAGAAAACTATTACTTTTTAGAAATGCATCATGAGATATTGTCTCTAGAAGTGTATTATTCATTTAACTTTTGATTTTGTTAAAGAAGGGAAAGGAAATCGCAATACTATCAAATCGCAATAAATGAAAATTGCAATACAAATCGAATCGGCACCCATGTATCGTGAAAAAATCGAATTCGGGACAAAAGCATATCGTCGCAGCCCTAATGCCACATGAGAACCACCACCCCCTGGTGTGCTGCACTGGGGTGTCCTGTCACACTGGTGGGGGAGACACTAACGCACAGCCGTCGGTGGTGATGACAGGCTATCTTTAGGCTGTAATGAAGCGAGGAAGAGACTAATGAACTCTGCACAGAGGCCAAACGTTCGACAGAAGCAGAGCAGGACGCGCAGGCACACAAAGGCTGTGAAATGAAGATGGAAAGAGGGGGAGGAGGTAAATAACGAGGCTGAGGTGTGACAAAAAAAAAGAGCGTTAAACACGAAGGCTGATGGCAGAGACTTTATCCAAGGAGTGACAGAGGAACACACACCCTTAATGCTCTCGCAACAATAGCCTCCTCTCCATTTCAGGCCATTCTGCTCACTTTCCACGGAGACACGGATTCATATCCTTTAAGTGCGAACCTGAATGAGGCCGACTGAAGCCAGCTCTAATGGGAACATTCGGAGGGTAAATATCTGCAACCAAGCCATCTCATTTTAAATAACAATGCACACAGAAGCATACGTGTCAAACAGAAGTGCTTGTTTTTGGCTTCCTGGCAGGGCAGACTGGGCTGGAGGAGGATGAGGACATTTGGCTACAGCAGCCCATTAAATGCTCTCTATGTACGCAGGCAAGCTTAGCGATGTGGCATGAGAGAAATTAGTTTATCACCAAGACTCCCCCCCCCACCTCACCTCACCCCCCTTCCTCCCCCAGCGGATTTTCATTCTTAAATGAAAAAAGCTCATTACAGCAGATGCAGGTTGACGTGTCCTTTATACATGTATCCTGGAGAAATGTGATATGGCCACCTCCAGAAGTCAATCCAATTATTGACAAGCAAAACAGAAAGAAAGTATGGCTTCAACACATTCCCAACAGTTGTGTAACCATGAACCATGTACTCCTGCTTTTCTCTGCAAATTCCATTTGATTTCTCATTACTCCAGGAGTAACAGAATGAGAGCCACAAACGATAATGAAGCCTCTTTGTTCTGGGCCGCAGCTCTGATGGCCATTTTCTGCAGTTCCTAAAGAAAGCCATTTCATATTAGGTTTCATTCAGCAAAATGGCCCATCGCCATGATGCAATATATAACCCTTGCCCCAAATTTCTCTTGTGCACTCCCCTAGAAACCTGAATGCAATGTTTTGTGATCAGACAGCCCCCGGAGGCATTGATAATGCGCCTAATGTATAGCACCGTTGCAGCTGGACCACTGCGGAAAGCAAGAAAAGTAGACCAGAAAGCTGAACAATGACTTTTGTAGAAAATGACTTTCTAATTGAGGCATATGCCATGGACGTGACAGATAAATTAGCCATTGTCAAGGCATTCAGCTGCGTGGCGTCACTTACGGCTCGTGTGCTATTTGTCTGAGCTGAATGTTTGGTTTCTGGTTTGGTCTGTCTTCGTGGTGATGTTTATCCTGCATTCACTTTCAGTCGCCGAAACTAGGACTATTACAAACTACGTCTTACTGCTGCCACTTTTCCAGCATAGCTAATGCTACTCTTAAAGAGGCTGTACTTGACATTCAAATCATTAATGTAGCAGTAAACAATTAGTTGCCATGTGAAGATATAGTGGAGTAATGGTGTCCTGAGCAAAGAATAAAATCACACTCCCTTTAAGTGTTATAATCAGAGCTACGGTGTTCTTTGTTTTGACAGCCGGTCCGATCGCACGTACAGTACATGTTACATTACATTAAAGGTCCCATGGCATGAATATTTCACTTTATGAGGTTTTTTAATATTAATATGCGTTCCCCCAGCCTGCTTATGGTCCCCCAGTGGCTAGAAATGGCGATAGGTGTAAACAGAGCCCTGGGTATCCTGCTCTGCCTTTGAGAAAATGAAAGCTCAGATGGGCCGATCTGGAATCTTCTCCTTATGAGGTCATAAGGAGCAAGGTTACCTCCCCTTTCTCTGCTTTGCCCGCCCAGAGAATTTGGCACACCCATCAGAGAGAGACATCATGGCTTTCAGACGAGCAAAGTGGCAGTTGGTCAAGGCCACAACCCCACCCTCCACCTTGCCCCCCCCTCTCCTCCTCAATAGCATTTAAAGCTACAGACACAAAAATGGCACATCCTAAGGAAAGCTCATTGTGGGACTGGCTCTAGTGGCTGTAATTCTACACCAAGACTGAATTTCTGCCTTTATTTTGATAGGACAGCTGAAGACATGAAAGGCAAGCAGTTAAATAGTGTGCTAAGAAATCATTCTGTTTTTTATACTGTACTTAAATTAGCAATTGACAAACTCATTTCTCTAGAGACTGAAGCTGTAGCTGCAGCATGTTGATTGGCATGTTTTAATTGTGTAAAGACATGTCCAAGGAGTTCAGTTAGAGCCTGTATCAGGGCCATATTTAGTTCAATGTGTTATATGTCACTATTTGTGGTAGCCTACTGCACTTACATGACCAGTATGCACTTTATTTTCTTTATTCATCGAAGGCTCTATGTTTACAGGCTTGTGGTGATGCGCAATGTGCTATAGGTGCCAAAAAAAAATCTATGTTTGGTACTGCCAATTTGTTTTGTCATGGTTCATGTGTGCAATAAACATTACAGTTCGTGAGAAAGAAATCTTGGCAGAGAATTGTAATATCAATTCTAAGCTAAAAAATCGTGATTCATATTTTTCCCTGAATCGTGCAGGCCTAGCGTGCGCACATTTGAATAATGTCGGGCTGTAAACCGGTTTGAGCTTTTAAAAAGCTGTCAATCAAAATGTACTTGTAGGGCACAAAGCTGAACAAATAAAGCTAAAGAATACACAGGAATATTATATACACAAGTATGCCAAAAAATAAGTGTATATTTAAATATATATACATATATATAAAAAAAAAACACCAATGACCAGCAACAACATTCAAATTAAAAAGAATAAGTGTTCCTGTGAGCTGTAAACCACACACATGCAAGGAAATACATACTGAATGGATATACATGGACTTGACAATTATGTACAGTATGTGCATATATAGATGTCTATATAGACCTACTGTATAAACGGCGTGCAGGGCTTATGTTGACAGTGACAGTGTTTAAACAGTGCATTTTAAACTAAGTATAGTCTATAATGGAAGCAAGTAGGTATGTGGTGCTACTAGTCTCATTTATTTGATGGAGTATTTGTATTGAACAGACATATTTTAGCAACAAATGTGACAAAAGTATGTAAAGGTCAGCAAAATGTGATTGAGTTATATTTGTAATAAATCGTTGATTTCGAAAATTATAAACATCCAATGACAATTTATTCCAAAGAAGTTGAACGTCTTTTCTAAAAAGAAAACTAAAGTCGGTCTTGAGAAAATGATGTAAACACACACACACACACACACACACACACACACACACACACACACACACACACACACACACACACACACACACACACACACACACACACAAAGTGGTGTAACATTCTATGATCAATCTTTACTCCTAAACAATTATTGTAAAACAAGAAGACTTCCATGCTCTAATGCTGATGTGAGCAGGTTTTTGTGAGGCAGCACAGATGTGTACCACTCATAAAGGAGAGAGATAACAAACTTGTGTATAGGAGTGCTCCATGCCTCTTTCTCTAAACAGATGGCAACGCAGCCTACGCTGCCATGAGTCTACCTAACTAACTAACAACTGGGCTGGCTTTACACATTAAGTACGGACTGCTTTGGTGGAACTTGCAGAACAAATAAAACTGGGCACAACAGAAGCTTTGTGAAACAGAGCCAAACTTGTGAAGTGATGCAGCTGTTTGGGTGGCACCGCCGTGGCCGCTCAGGGCCTTGTTTGGAAGAGGAGAGCATAATCACACGAGCCAGTGCTGCTCTATTGTTACTGTTTCCTGCCTTCTGACGTGCAGTTCCCTGGATTTTGTTCAACGATCGCATAATCCTGGCCTTCCTTTTGTTAAAACAGGACTTTTTGCATCATAAAAGGAGGGAGCGTCAACTTGTGCAACGTGACGTAACAAGACAGCTGTGTTGAAAAGAGATGATGAAAAGGTGAGAATCAATCAAGTGTGTAGTTCAGGGATTTTCCTGCATAGAGACATTTTTCAACGTCAAAGGAAAATCACCAGCGCCAAAATGTCTTCTAGCAGTCAACTCCCCTCTCATCCACAACGGTTATATTTCACACATGCAGTTAGAGCTGATAAGCCAGCTGCTGCGTTGTTTTGACTGGACCTGAACGCTCTGCTGTAAAGCTAGCGCTAGTGGGATCTCAGTTTTACTGTCCAGAGTCAGGCCGCCCCGGGGACCGTCTTTAGCAGGGGCGGGCGCCGCAGCCAGGTGAAGCTCTGCTTCGGGCCAGAGGGAGGAGCCACTACTGTCGGGCGCAAAGCTCTCAGCCTACCGCCAAAACTCCGACTGTGGTCAAAGGTGGCAGCGAAGTGGATCTGGGTCTGTCCGCATCAGTATTAAATTAAGAGTTTCATAACAGGTTAAAAACTTTTCACGGTGTTAAAAAACGTTAGCCCACGTTGACACACGTGTTTTGTTAAGAGTTGGTTTTCACACCTGATGCCAACTGACGGGAGAACGCATATACCGTAGCCTACTCAAGGCCACCTTTTCATGTGGACTTGGGCACGGATCGACCAACCGTACCCGGGTACGGTACGCAATGTTTACACTCATCAAATGAACTAGACTTTGGGGTCAAGTGTACTACGATCCAGGCCCAGGTCCCTGAAGTTAAAGCCCCCTTACAGCATTATATTCCATTATATTTTTAATTGCCACCTGCCTCCTTAAGTCTGTATTTTCCTTCACATAAATAAAGCTGTTTCCATCATAAATTGGTGCATAAGAAAAAAAACAAAAAAAAACCCTGTAGTTTCATTGTTAAATAACTAGTAAGGAAGCGCAACATCACTCAACCACCTCATCTAACGCCTGCTAGCTGAGCCCTTGTTGTTACCCAGCCCTTAGTCCCTCCCAGTCTGAGAGCTGCTAGGCATGTGTCTCAAAGTGGAAGTAAGTGTAATTACAGGATGACGAAGGCAGGTAGCAGCCTGCCAGGCAATCATTTCCCCTGATCGAGACATAAAGTTAAGGTCTGAAAGGCCATCGGAGTGTGAGCCCACAGCAGGTGCAATCTGACGCCTCAATAAACCTGGCAGAAATTATAAAACTCTTGTTATGTTCTGCATGTCTCCCGGATGTGAGAGTGCCTCTTTCATTGATGGGTAGAGTCTGCGCTGGTATGGTGATATCTTCTTTAATGTCAATAAGGCTCTCCCGTGTTTTAGTTACCGCTCCCCACTGAAGCATTAATCACTTTGAAATAGGCAAAGCCGGGCTGTGTGAGAGCCACGTTATTCGATGCATAGGATGTAATTGAATTTATTTATTTATCCAAAGCAATAACGGAATGTATTTCCCAGGCGAGATGTGAGTGTTGCATTTTACTGAACAGAGCGGGGGATTTACTTTACAAGCATACCAACAAAAATCATACGTCAGAGCGAGCAGATATTCTGAATTTAATATATTTTTTTTCCGAGTCACTGCAATCATGCAACTTTTTGTAACTAATTAATCATGACTTGTCTGTGTCTCAGAAGAATAAGTACACCTTAGGCAATATCAATCTTTTCTGGAGGTTGGCACCGGTTGCGCTGATCCTTTTATTTATGTATTCTGCATCTAATCCAAGCAAAGGCACTTGCATACTCCAGACATGATGCGGTACATTATAGTAATGATAAAACACATACATTAGAAATTACAAAAGAGTGGAAGCAATTATAACTGTGATACCAAAAGAAGGGAAAGATGGGACAGACTGCTCTAACTACCGCCCAATTAGTTTGTTGAACCAGGATTACAAGCTTTTCACATCAATTCTAGCAAAACGCTTAGAAATAATACTTCCAGATGTTATACAGTTAGATCAAACGGGTTTCATTAGACAGAGGCAAACACAGGATAACGTTAGGAGGACACTACATGTAATTAACCACATAAACAAAGATAATTTAGAGGCTGTCCTGCTAGGGTTAGATGCAGAGAAGGCATTTGACTCTGTTGACTGGTCCTTCCTATATAAGATACTAGCGAGATTCCAGTTCCACGATGACTTTGTTAGGACAATACAAGCTTTATATTATAAACCAACAGCTAAAATTCGGATTAATGGAGGATTATCAAATATTTTTGAATTGGAGAGGGGATGTCGACAAGGTTGTCCTGTGTCCCCGCTCTTATTTGCCATCTTTATAGAGCCCTTGAGTCAGTGGATAAGACAGAACGAGAAGATAAGGGGGATCATGGTGTCCCAAGAAGAACACAAAATTGCTCTTTTTTGCAGATGATATTTTGATATATTTGGGGTACCCATCTGCTTAATTTCCAGAATTGCTCATAACCCTGAAAGAATACGGTTTATTATCAGGTTAAACTAAACGCCAACAAATCGCAAATTTTGACATTCAATTACTCTTCTAGCCAATCCATCAGAGAGGAATTTAAAGTGAGGTGTGAATCAAAGTCAATTAAGTACCTAGGTGTGAATATTCCTAAACATTTGAAGACAATTGTATCAGAGAACTATGACCCCCTATTTTCCAAAATCAAATCTGACCTGACCAGATGGAATCTAGTGCCCTTTTTAGGATTAGGACAGAGGGTAGAAGCAATAAAAATGAATGTGCTACCCAGATTATTATATCTGTACATACCAGCCGAACTTCCAAAGGAGAAATTTCAAGAATTAGACAAATTAATATCCCGATTCATCTGGCAGGGGAAGAGGCCAAGAATTCGCTATAAGACTCTTCAACTAGCAAAAGATAAAGGAGGCCTCTCTCTCCCGAATATTAAGAATTACTACCAAGCGGTGCAGATAAAAATTTTAGTTAATATCTGCAACCCTTCTTGTAAAGTAAAGTGGAAAGACATAGAATGTCGGATATATAGTGATATACCATTACAGGCAATCATTGGGGACAGTGGGTTGGTTGCCTGTCTAAAACAGTGATTTTCAACCACTGTGCCGCGGCACACTAGTGTGCCGTGAGAGATCAAAATTTTTTTTTTTAATACTCTTAAAACTATTCTTAATGTTCCACAACTCCAGTGTTTGGAGAATCCATCAACAGTGTGTGAGGAGTTCCTTAATTTTTTTATCCACAAGGTGGAGAGCATTAGGGCCCTTATTGGGACACCTCTGTATGACCCTGGTACTTTTGTAACCTGTTCTGCTGTTTTGAATCAGTTTGAGCCCGTTAGTTTGTCTTTTTTGGAAAAAACTATTGGTCAAATGAAGATTACTGGCTCTCCCAATGATGTGATCCCCCCACGTCTATTTAAAGAGGTTCTTCCTACTGTGGTGCCCTGCATAGTGGATATTGTTAATGCTAGCTTAAGTACGGGAGTCGTACCTATGACTTTTAAACATGCAGTTGTTCAACCATTGTTAAAGAAACCTGGCCTGGACCAGCTTCAATTCTCAAATTATCGGCTTATCTCCAAACTCCATTTGCTCTCCAAAATTAAGGAGAAAGTTGTTTATTTGCAACTGAGCAAATTTTTGACTGATAATTCTATAACTGAAGTTTTCCAGTCTGGGTTTAAGTCAGCCCACAGTACTGAGACAGCTCTGTTGAGGGTTTTTAATGACATTTTTATGGCTTCAGACTCCGGTGATACTATTGTCCTGCTGTTATTGGATCTCACGGCTGCATTAGATACAGTCGATCACCATATTTTATTGTCCCGTTTGGAGAGCTGTGTGGGCATTAAGGGGTTGGCCTTAGCCTGAATTATGTCCTATTTGGAGGGCAGAAGTTTTTCAGTCCAGGTTGGTGATGATGTGTCCTCTACGGCTCCCCTGTCGTGTGGAGTTCCTCAAGGGTCTGTCCTTGAGCCGCTACTTTTTTCATTGTATCTTTTGCCTCTTGGGTCAATTCTTAGAAATCACAATGTTTCGTTTCATTTTTATGCTGACGACTGCCAAATTTATGTACCACTAGGACAGTCAAAAGCTCTCTTGGAGTGTCTGACCGAAGTGAAAGCTTGGATGTCAATGAATTTTTTGTATTTCAATGAGAGCAAGACTGAGCTTGTGTTATTTGCTCCTAGTGAGTCAGCAGCTATGACACCTGTTGACTTGGGTTGGTTAACTACAGATATTAGCCCTGTGGTTACAAACCTGGGAGTCAAGCTGGATGTTCGCTTAAAACTCGATGCTCAGATTGGTGCAGTGGTGAAGACCAGCTTTTTCCAGCTTAGGCAACTGGCTAAAGTGAAACCGGTTCTATCGCGACATGATTTTGAAACTTTAATTCATGCCTTTATTACTCGTTTAGATTATTGCAATGCACTCTACACTGGCATTAGCAAATCTAATATGGTACGATTACAATTGGTTCAAAATGCAGCTGCTCGTCTTTTAACTGGAACCTGAAAATTTGATCATATCACACCTATCCTCCAATCTCTCCAGTGGCTTACTGTGCATTTTAAATGCACAAACTGTAAACAAACTAACTTGCACTAACTTGAACTATATTCTCAGGCGGAAGAATATAGTACTTGGGCGGAGTGATATGCTCGCAGCAAGCCTGTCTGAGAATATAGTTCCCGGTTTGTTTACTGTTAGAAGATGGCTGTGTCTCATGTTACGTTGTTTTTTGTACAAGCTGTGACTATACAAATCACAACATGTAAATAGGAACATGTTGGCGTTATTTTCCAGCTAATGCTGGAACTGTCAGACAGCGTTACAGGACGCACGGAGATGAGAATAGTATGTATCGACTTGTCTTACTCTGGGGGTTACGGTGAATAAGCTAAATTCCCAATAAGTCGGCGTGTTCCTTTAAAACTCATTTATTTTCTTTGGCTTTGAACTCAGTTTGAGGGATGATTTTTGAGGCTGTTTTTCTTTTTAGAATTCTTTTGTATTGCTATTTTATTTTTCTATTGTGTCACTACTATATGTTATTACTTATTTTAGATTGTGTTCAGCACTTTGGTCAACTATGTTGTTTTTAAAGTTCTTTATAAATACAGGTGGATTGGATTGGATTGGATCGTCCTGTGTGCCGTGGGAAATTATCCAATTTTACTTAATCGGTCCAACAAATTTCTTTATTGAGTTACTGCAAATAATTTTCCATTGTTGTGCATCTGTGCCTCAATATGATGACTGGCAGAGAAATTAAATACTATTCTGTGTCAGTAGGTGTCAGTATAGCGTAATAATGACCTTGTTGATTTAAGACAATAGAATTACTGCCAGCAGGGCAGTAATTGAGAGTGTGCGACTGAATTTTACATCCAGTCGCACATGTGCGACCAGTAAATTTACCCCCTTTTTTTACACGTTAAACGTTGACATTTCGGTACCTGAAGCGGCACGTAAGCGCAAGCTTATCTGTCCTCTCTGAAACACAGAGACAGAGAGCGGAGCTCTGACACACACGCACACACACACACTCGCACACACGCAGAGCTGCAGACGATTCAAACTACGTCGGCTCTGCAGTTTTGTGGAAGTCACAGTGAGTCACGGAAATGCCGATAAAGTTGTTTGTGTGGTTACAGTTTTTCATAACTTCAAGCAGACAGCGTTTGCTGTGATATGATATTAACGGCGACCCGAAAGCAGTCGCGGTGCTGTTAACGTTACACTTCCTCTGAGCCGAGCAGGCACAGCAGTGGTTTCTGTGCCCTGGTGACTGACTGATAGGCTGAGGTTGTAAGGCAAGGCAACTTTATTTCTACAGCACCTTTTGGTTGTGCCCCTAAAATTTTCAGTTGGGGGCCACTATGCTCCTAATGAAAAAAGTTAGTCTGGAGCCCTGCTGCCACCTTTCGCGCGCATCCCGCAGTGACAGGATGTAAGCATTAGGGCAGAGATCATCGATGTAAGCCTGCAGAAGCGATGGATACATTTTAAAAAAGGAAAAATGCAGATTCTGATTATTAGGCTACAATGTGTCATTTTTGGTTGGTGGTGTGCCGCGGGATTTTTTTAATGTAAAAACTGTGCCGTGGCTCAAAAAAGGTTGAAAACCACTGGTCTAAAAGACATAAACCCATTGATAAAAATGTCACTTAAGATTTGGCACAGGGTAGTCAACGAAAACAAGGCCAAAGAACCATACTGGATCATAAGATGGATAGGATATGACTCAGATTTCTTACCAAACAGGATGGATGCAGGATTTAAACAGTGGGCTGATAAAGGGTTAATAAAATACTGTGACCTCTATGAAGGGGGCACACTGCGACAATTCCAGGATCTTAAAAATCTATTTGGTTTAACCAGTCAAGATCTTTATAGATTTTTGCAATTTAGACATTACCAATCTTATTTGGGCATAGTGAAGATATTTCTACTCGGTTACAGGTCAGACCCTGAAAGTGGAAACATATCTAAGATATATAAAGGTGTTACAAGAGGTAGAGGGGAATGATACTGCATATATAAAGGATAAATGGGAGAAGGAGAGTAACATCATGATGCAGATGGAAATGTGGGGGGAAATAATTTCACAACAGTGGAGAAGTACATCTGCTCTGTCCTGGAGAGAATTTGGGTGGAAGAGTATAGTTAGGTTTTTTAGAGTTCCAGCCCAAAGGATTTCTCAGGGAGCAAGTACATCCTGTTGGATATCCTGTGGCGAGAATAAGGCAACACATTTTCATGTGTTTTGGGGCTGCCCGGCCATTTCAAAATATTGGAAAGAAATTAAATTGACCATGGAGAAAATCATGAAAATAGTGATTCCATCAGAGTTTGTGACTTTATGTCTGGGATTAATACCAGACACTGTGAAGGGGTCTGAAAACAAATATATGTATAATATCCTATTACTAGCGAGTAAGAAAGCAATCACAAGGAAATGGTTGGTAAAAGATCCTCCTACAATCGAGGACTGGATCAAAGTGGTTCAGGATATTTTTATAATGGAGAAGCTAACATTCATTCTCAGGCTTGAACAAGATAAGTTTGAGAGCTACTGGAAAACCTGGATAGACTTAATAACTACTTTAAGGCAAGATACTGGGTAATGTGTTAAATCCCCCTAGTTTTTGACTCCACTCATCTGGTTCAGTTTTCATTCTTTGTTTCAGCAAATAGAGAGTTATACAGGTTATACAGCAAACTATCCTATTTAATCTATAATTATTATCATTTGTGTTATTGATTTGCCATCGCAGTTATTGTCATCCTACTATAGGATATTATTTGCAGGAAAAGTTTATGATTGAGGAAAGGTACATATGGAGCAGACAAATGTAATAATTTTACAGCCGTTATTGTCTATTTTACTTACTGCTGTATTTTTATCTATTTTATTTATTCTACTTTTATTCTTGTAGTTATCACTACCACTTCTTATTTTTTGGAATCTTAAATTCCATACCAGTCTAGAACCGGAATAAAGGTACTGTGATGTGAGAGAGTGTGGGTGCTTTTGTAATGATGTGAATTTTTCTTTCTTGATCAATGACATGTATGCAGACTTAAGAGCAACATATATAACTTAATTCTCTTTAAATAAAAAGTTTAATAAAAAAAAAAAAAAAAAAATTACAAAGAGCAATGCAA
This sequence comes from Perca flavescens, assembly GCF_004354835.1. Lineage (NCBI taxonomy): Eukaryota > Metazoa > Chordata > Actinopteri > Perciformes > Percidae > Perca > Perca flavescens. Next base: position 9,269,373 of record NC_041337.1, read on the forward strand.
TGCTTTACATAGTATGATGAAGTATGCTTTGGACACACAAGAACTATAGAGAGAGGGCTTTAGTCCATCTGGCCAGCTTCAGCTGGAAACCCACAAAGCCTTTAACGCAGAGAACGAGCAATTGTGAAGACGTCTTATTGGTTTAGAAAAATAAATGCTTTTTCACTTGCCTTTTATTTTATTCCCGGGTTTTGTCTGTGTCTAAGATTGATACCTACACCGCAATACAAGCTTGAAGCCTTGAAAGACTAGTCTTTCAACCCTGAAAAGCATTCATTTGAATGGAATAATGCTTTCTTCCCATCAGTGGGAATCAGAAAGAATAACAGCAGTGTTAACACCAGCAGTGTTAGCCATTCCACTTTAGAAGGTAAATTAATTTTTCATGGAAATACGCCCAGTGTTTAGGAAAGTTCTGTAAGATGACTAAGAGGTGCACTTAGCTGCACATGGGTAGCAGGAGTTTGGATGTGGGTTGGCACAGTGGGACGTGAGGGGTGTGGAGAACTCACTGGCATCAGGCACCAGCCTCCCCCAGGCGACATATCTTCTTCTACATTAACCCCGTGCTGCGAGACGCACTGTTGATGCTGAGCCTATTATTAATGAAGGGTCAGAAAGAGAGAGACCGAGAGAGAGTGAGAGAAAGAGAGGAGAAACAGAGAGCAGGAGAGAGTGAGAGAGTGAGCTGGAAGGGCACCAGTAAAGGTTGTAGGTGAGTTAGGAGTGTCTAAATAGCGGTTATTTTGTTTTGTCTTCAGCAAATGTGATGAAATGTGATACATTGAATTGATGTATCATATACCTCTGAGTGCATTTAAAATACAGTCACATCAAGGACAACAAGATGGACATTTTGTTTTTAGTTTGGTCATCTTTGCAGTTTCAGGTTTATGGCATTTTAACTTGTGGGAGTGGAAATGAGACTTGACTGAGATTTATAAAACCGAACAAGGCGTACATCTGGCTTTATAAATCTGACAAAAAGAATGCATATGAATATTTCTGTCATGTATCTACATAGTTTAACGCATCTGTACCCTGATGTCAAAGAGAAAATCTGGACCCTGACGCTGGACCGGTTGGGACCAACTGTCTTAGGGTATTATAAGTATTGTGTGGAGCTGCGCCAGAGTCACTGGGCCTTAATCTGGTGAGATGCAGATTGCTTATCAACTTTTATTTTATACATAAAGTGTAAGTAAGTATAACTAAGTGTAAGTGTAAGGTTATCATGTGGCCAAAACACTAGCCCAACGGGTTTATCTGACCGTTTTCGAAATAAAAATGATGGATTCAAATAGAAATTGCAAATCAGATAAAAACCAAAACCATTTTGACATTCACGGAAAACACGGATTACGAGCGTGAAGGAAGGGAGATGGAGTTATTAAAACATAGATAAAATGGCAATGAGGCAAATGTTCTGGCAGCATTTTCTGCAATAGCTGTAATTCCCGGGGACAGAAAGGGCTCATGAGCCACGATAATAACGGGCTGGAGGACGATGAAGTTTTAAAGTACCAACTAGGTTTAGAAGAGCCCCGCTTTCATAAAATCAATGTAGCCTGAGGATGAGAGAGGAAATGGGTGCAGAGCATTGCAACGTCTTGATTGCCGTCTGCAGAGGAGCACGCTCTGCTGATCAATACGGATTTATAAAAAACAAAAAAAAGGAGCAGTCAAATGCATTTCATGCTTTTCCTGGAGGAAAAACATTAGCCACATGTAAAGACTTCCATCAATTAGGTCATGTGCAACTTTTACACGTTTCTAGCTGTATTTGTGTGATACTTTCTATGACATTCTCCACCCAAAATTACTGACTTTACCCGCTTATTCACTGATCTGCCAGCACTCTAGTACAGTCACCAGCCTGCGCTACAATATAAAACTCTCCAGATGGATGAATGCCCTTTTTTTTCCAGATGATCACCTGTCGTGGCATAGTTCAGTGTGACACTGACAGGCTTTGCCTTCATTGCCCTTCTAACGCTCCAGGAATATTGTGCTGATGGTGTCCCGGGAGACTGCGGTTGGAGGAAACACAACATGTTAAATATTTGTGAGGTTCTATATATGAGGCAAGGTCAAAAGGACCAACAAAAAAAACATCATTATTCACAGCTTAAGTTGCAGGGCAATGCTATCAAAGAGCAATGAGTTGAGAGCAGCCATGTGAAAAGTAAGGACTTGATGGTTTTTCATCTTTACCTCCCTATTTTCCAGCCCCAATGAGGAATTCATGCCCTGCGAGCAATTGAACATATCTGTACAAATGTGAAGAGACAGATTTGCTTTGCACTACCAGCAAGGTTATGTAAAAAAACAGAGGCTGGGCAACGCAGACACAATTTGTCACTGATGTGCCACATTTACGGGCAAACCAATTTTTAAAGTCAAGATAAAGAAGCCCCCCCACCCTCGTATATGCGCATACACACACACATACACACATATACACACACACACACACACACTGTCTAATACAGTACGTCAACGCTCCTCGAGCTGTCATGAATGTAGACAGCCAAGCAGTGGCATCCATTCACAATCAATTCAAAATGGTCCCTGCCACGTTTATTGAATTTCACATCAACAGAAGGGACAATTAAGATGAGTTTTGGTGGGCGGACAGTTGAAGAAAACCATGCCCACCAGGCAAACTGCCCCTCTACAGTGTGCACTGCCTGATGGGAAGGGCTGTGTGGGATTGCACTCGTAGGTGGTGTATACAGTAGGGCTGTGCAAATAATCAAATTACTTATTTATTTTTAAGATTATTTTTTGGGCATTTTTAGGCCTTTATTGAAGACATGAAAGAGGAGAGAGAGGGGGAATGACATGCCGCAAAGGGCCGCAGGTCAAAATCGAACCCGCAGCAGCAAGGACTGAACCTCTGTACACCCAAATAATCAAATTGTGATCGAGATTGCAGCTCCTAAAAGAAAAAAAGAAATGTAATTTACGATTATTTAGTTTTTCTTTTATTTGGATTTTATTTATTACCGGTTTTCAAAATATTATGAAAGTGCACTACAATAGTTGATCTTATTTTGTGTCTATTAGGTAATACTATTTAAACATTTTACTATATATTATTTATTTTAAGCGGAAAGTGAATCGAGGAAAGTATTGCAATTTCAAGGTGTTTTCACTGTTGATTTGTTTAAAGGTCCCATGGCATGAAAATGTCCCTTTATGAGCTTTTTTAAGGTGAATATGAGTTCCCCCAGCCTGCCTATGGTCCCCCAGTGGCTAGAAATGGCGATAGGTGTAAACCGAACCCTGGGTATCCTGCTCTACCTTTGACACCCCCACTCTCCACCTTGTTAAATAATTGTGATTTCAACATTGAACAAAAATAATTGTGATTATGTTTTTTTTCCATAATGGAGCAGCCCTAGTGTACTGTACTGTACAATAAAAGGTGCTTATGTTGTTGCCTCACACTGGAACAGTGAGCCCGATCAGGTGGTGTGTGTATTGATCGTTTTAAAGGAGACTAGCCCTGTGCGATAAAGAGAACCTTGTCCGTTTCCGTTCTCTGTGCATACAGAAATGAACTGAAACTACTAATATGGAAAAAGATGTGATTTCACTTAATCATTCCACAGACTTTAAGTATTGTGCATGCAATTTACACAACAGCAGCAAATTCACCACTGATTTCTTCCCACTCTGCCTGTATGCACTTTGTTCTTCATGTTGAAATGTTTTGTGAAAAAATCCAGCAGGGGGAATAACATTTTGCAAACATTTGCATAATATTGTACACGCCCTCTGTGGTGCAACAAAAAAATATGCATCCAAAAAAAATAAAAAGGAATACATGCGTAGGAAATGAGAGCTGGGGAAAACTGGCAGTGTGGAAAAGAGACAGCTGTCAATATACAGAGAACTAAAAAGTCAAAGTCCACTTTGATCATAGCTGTACATCAAAAAAACAACATGAATGCACTTTTCTTCAAGCGGATTACAGTAGTTTAAGCCCACTGTCTGTAACATTGACCTTTCAATAAATCAAAACCATTATTGGACAACAGAAACATTCATCTACTGCAGATATCTAAGAATAAATTAGATTGGAGTAGGGCGCTTCAATAGCAGAGTTACAGTAATACCATGTTTCAACTGGTTGTTATGTCGACGAGGAAAATGGGGGACACTGAGAGAGGCAGCCAACAAATGCAGTGACACAAACATAAAGTGCTAGCCTTGCTTTTATGGTTTGCCCATGAATAGCCAGAGAAAATGGCAACGTAAGAGGCAGTTAAGTGACTTCTCTCTCTCTCCCTCTCTCTGCAAGCCTGGGGCAGAGACACAGAGGCAGAACAGTGAAAAACAAAGTTCTTATCCTGAAACATGGATGTTTGTGACCAGAGGACAACTCCTGGCCTCAGGGCCTTGATTTTACTCCATTAGGTGAAGTGACCTGGATAAGATCGGGGCAAACAAGCTGAAACGACACACTGAGAAGGACACTTTGTGCAGTGCAATCCCTACACAAAAGCTGCAGTCTGATGGACTGGTCCAAAGGGAAAACATTGTGCATGTGTGTATATGCGTGTGATTATTTCTGTATGTGCGTGTTGTTCATATATCAGTCTTTTGAGGCTTGCTGTCAGAGATGTGTGACAGAGCCTGAAAAAAAAAAAAAAAAAAAAAAGCAAAGGCCATGTTGGACATGACAAACGAGATAAAAAAACCAAAGTGGAACATACTCGGTACAACAAAGATCTTGTCTCTGTGGCACACAGAGACAAGATCTTTACATGTTGCTGTGTTTGTGTCATGCATGTGCAGGACATGTATCTGTGCGGGTGTAAATAGATTCTAATTATTGTTGCATCCTCATTGTGCACTCCGTGGTTAAGTGGCTGAGTGTGACAGACACAGCTGCGAGGGTGTCAGTGGGTGTCTTGGATTGGTGCGAGGCAGGAGGACAAGGCAGCTAAGGGGCCCTGCTTGACACACAGCACTGGCATGATATCCCGCCCCACTTCTCTGTCTCTCCCCTTTGCTATCCAAGCCTCTAGCCTTTTCACCCCGCTCACATTAATGAGTCTCGTCAGGTACCGTCCGTTGGCACTCACACCAATTAAGACATTAGGCCTTTCCACATGGCTTCCTGCTCTTAAACAAACAGCAAGACCGCCGGGTCCATCCTCTCTCTCGCTCTCGGCAGGTGCAGCGTCTCTCGCCCAATCAGTGTCCTGCTGACCCAGCGGGAGCGTTGCTTGTCCTCATTGCGGAGGACAGACAGAGAAATGGATTTTGAACCGGGCCCGTTAGCCTCCGACAGTGGAACCCCAGCGCAGAAAAAAAATAATATGGAGCAATCAAAGCTGAGTGTCAAACAATCTCTGTGTGACAGACAGCCCTCCACAGAGATCTCTTCCTGCACTCCGTACGTCCGTCTGCGGGGCGCCGCTGCAGGACGACGACAGTCTTAATTGGATCGACCACTAACTGGCTTACCAGTGCAACACGGGGGAAGGCAAATTACTTGCCGGACCCTTGAAAGTTAATTGTCTCTGACCCTCTGCAGACCATGTCAAGAAACTCTCCAAACCTTGATTGAATACATTATCCTCCCTCTGAAGTGGACAATAAAAGCATTGTCCTTCACGATGGAGTGTCTTGTATTTGTGTAATCAAGGGTAATACCTCGTCAGTGCAGCTTCGATGCAAACCTGTCCCCTGCTCTGTGACATAACCTGACGAGATTAGCCATGGATACCGGCTAGTCACGTTATTAAGTACAGGAGAGGGGGGAAGATGAGCTCTTAATGTGCAGCGATTCGTTCTGTGTGTCCAAGCGCGTTTCTGTGTGTCGAGGCCGGGGGCGGCGCGCCTACGGTCTTTATGTTTCTGTGCCTGTGGTGTTTGTAGCCATCGCCTCGCGTTAGAATGCCAGTCAATCAAGTGGCGGGGGCCTGTCTCTCATCAAGGTGCTATGCGTGATTGCCAATGCTTGGATGCGCAGAAATTTGCACCTCCCCGGAGAGAGTCCCCGCTGAGAGGGAAAGGACTCATCTGTCACACAGACCACCGTACCAATCCACAATGACAGATGTGCAGGCCGACTCAAACGGATGACAGTACAGGAGGCTAAACAGTAAATACATGTGGGGACACTGACATACAGCTGGCATGTCGTGTTGATCTACATGCATGGTGATCATATATAATCAGGATACACAAAGTGGAACACTGAGGTATGTATAGTGATTCATTTATTAATATATTTATCATTTGCCGTTTTGTGCCAAAAAGTAGATTGATTGTTTTAAAATAATAATGCATGAGTATTAGTAAAAGCATTTTATTCACAATAATCAAGGAGGGAACAGTGCAGGTATTCTGCAAAGCAGTGCAGAAGAAAAAAAAACCTTAAAAGGTCCAATGTGTGGGAATTTCTCCCATCTAGCATTGACATCATATATCGCAATCAACTCTCTCGTGCCACGCAGTTTAAAGTACGTATTACAGCTACGGTAGCTTTGCTACACCGGTCTCTTGCTCTTTTCAATATCCTTTTTCTTTTTCTGGGTGAAGAAGAAGACTCCTGTTCCTGAAATTTCCAAAATCCAGGTTTCCTTCTTCAAACTTGCCGGGGCCGGGAAGCGACGATACCCATTAGCAGCATTAGCAGCACCTGTGAGTTTATCATGTGACAGCGGACTTCTTGGACTTTTCAGCTTGATCTGAACCAAAATTGCAGGTGTGAAACCTCCCCCAGACCACAGTTCGGACAAAACAGCCAAAATTGGGTCCAAGCAAAAGAGGTAGTCTCGGTCCGGATCAAACTGAACCATGGTCCGGTTCATTTTTTGGATGGTTTGGACATTCAAATACAGGTCCGTGAAAAGGCCCTAACTTTCCTCTCTGAGCTTGGATGTTTACATGACACGTGCAAAACAGCTACAGTTTTCCGCATTACATTTTCAGAAAAATATACTTGGTGCTGTGCATCTTCCTTGTCTGTAATAATTTTCTATGTCACTGCAGTCCCATATTGTCCCCAGAAAATGTCACTCTGCCCTTGGGAGGCAGCGCTGCGAGGCGAGACTCATCTGTCTGAGCGCATTTACCGAGATGTTCTGTGGCCACATCCAGAGGAGGCTGGGATGCGTCCCACTGCACTTTGTCTGCCCACCAACACCCCTCACACTGATTGTTTGCCACAAAACCTACAAAGGACTTGATCTTTAAGCCGCACAATAGTATGTCTTTTGGAAATCCTATTCATATTTCTAGGCACCGCAGCAGGAAACCATAGATGTACACTTGAACATACGATAATAAGAAGGCTGGGATACCATTTGACTAAAAGTCTAAATGTAAATTTCATACACTGTAATACCCTTCTCAACCAAAATTATTATTATTACTAAATGCTGGTAGACCTGCTAAAAATAGCCAATATACTCTTTCCCCATTGTCAGTAGAGGAGTATGCCTTTCTGATTTGTTTTCTGGTGTGTCACGTTCAACATCACAAATACACCACAAGAGGGTTAGTAAACCTTAGAAAGCAGCATGGAGGCTATTGCTATTTATGGTGTTTTTTAGTTTTTTTATATCAGTTATTCAGACTAATTTGGAACGATGCACAAGCTTTGCAGATGCAACGGAAGTAATTGACGAAGGTGGAGTGTGCGCCATAGAATTGTGCCGGAAAAGGGGCAAAAATTAGTATGTCCACCCGGGTGTCATGTTTTCATCAATACTGATGGGAACTGGAGCCGATAAATACCTGTGGCTATTGCAAAGATATTTGCCGATTGTAACCTTTCCCAATAAAGACAAAAGCCAGATTACTTTAAGTGGGTGTTAGTGGTTTTTTTTTGGCTACTGGGAAAGGGTTATAATTTAAAAGTACCTTTCAAATATTTATTGCCATTGGTCCAGTCCGTGTGCTGTAATGACATGCAAATATATGCCTGTATCGAAAGTTAGCTCAACTGTGCAACATTAATGGTTTCCTCACCAAATGTTTGAGATGGGGGAGGGTTTTCTCAGACATGGCTAGTTTAGGTATTTTAAAGACTTGTAGAAGTGATGAATGAGTATCTTTATTACCGTCTTATTTTATTGAGTTAACGATAGCGAGTGAGTGAGTCAGTCACAACCCGTTTGCAGCAGGGCTACCAGCGACCATTTGGAGATGAATACCTCCGCTGTGTATGTAATCATAAAGCATCATATTTTAATGGTGATATTTTGTGAGTAAAATCTGACTTTGCAATGTAACCACTAACATTTCTGTGTCAGGTAAATTTAGTTAGTTTACAATGATTTTTCTCTGAAGTACACAGTAAGTCAGTAGTATATAGCTGGTTTGCATATTAAGTGCTTTGGGGGCCTTCTGTGAGTTATTTCAGGGTACAATGGTTCTGGAGAAAGCTACAAGAAGCAATACCAGAGGCCAAGCAATCGGCCCGTTCCAAACAGCCACTGCACTAGTTTTAACAAATACAATAAACATGAAAAGCTTCAGCTGCTAATAATCCCAAAGGGATGAATCACCCATATAAGCAGTGTCAATTTGTGCAACACAAGCTTTTGATATGAACATTAAAACAGACATAAACCTGCATTCTCTTGCATTGGATTCCTAGAACGCCTTGTGTTCATAAATTAGAACATGAATACATAAATGTGAGTAATCCTCTAATCTAGTACATTTTTGTAATGCCGAAAGGCAAGCTGCGTTGGCTGCTAAGGATTAAAGCTGCTCATTAAAGGGAGACATCCATGATTGAAATAGGCCAAGAGCTCTTTTCTCTGAACCGAATGGAAGACAAAGGAGCTCAAGGAAATGAATGGTTTATCAGGCCTGGGCAGAACCCTCGTCTTGTCTACCATAAGCCCCGGACACGACATCGGCCGCATCGACTCAGCTGAGCACCAAGATTAAATGGCTTATTGACTGCGACAGGACAGAGAAATAAAAAAAATGTAGACTTGTAGGGAGAGTCACCTTCAGATGTCATCCAACAAACAGAATGTTTTGTATGCCAACATTTTTGTTTCGAGTCAGAAAGCGAGTTCAAACAGAGCTGCCGCAACTCTCATTATGCACTTTGATTTGTCATCTTCAATATTTACCTCAAGGTGAATCAGGTTTGTTTTTTTTAAAGCAAAAGAGACCATATTTAAAATGTCAGTCTACAGCAAAATATATAGAACCGGCATTACACTTGAGGAATGGCACTTTATTAAATGTTAAAATGCCATCTTTTCCTTTCTTTTCTCCTCTGAAAGATTCATAAAGGCCAGCACAGTGACTGTGTCACCTCTGAGAGCAGGTGGACTTAGCTGGAAATGTGATGTGAAAACAGTGGCTTGTCTTTGCAACAACTGATCACTTAAGATCAAATCACTGACATTAGCTCCTCAACTATATAAGTTTCTCCTCATACTTCATTTGGCACTTTAATAATTTAAAGGGACTCAGGGGCCAACCAAAGAATGAATTTTTCAAATGCACTTTATCTGGCACTTGCAGCTGGGGGCTTCTTGAAGGTGTATTCTGCAGCTTGTCAATATGCTTTGCCCGTATAGGCTGTGACATTAAACTAAATAGGTTATTGACTGGCAGGTGAGTTGGCAATGAGGCTGCTAGAATGCACACTCACTAGCTCAATGACCCAACCGGCTATGGATCAGCGGTCCATAAATCAGAGCATAATAGATCCAGATCGTTGCCATCCGTTTCCTGCTGCATCCTTTATTTGTTTTTAATTTGTACTGATGGTGATCCCAGGGCTCGGCTTAGGTATACAGAAGCAATAACAGTAGAAATGCCACTGCGTCTCCCACTGCGTTTGTCACCTGCTCACTGTGTGCGTCATTCCACAGTGTAGAGTGGAAGAACACCTAGACTAATAATGCATTTGTTGATTGCTCCTCGATTGGTAACAAGATAGCTTCAACTCAATTAGAGACAAGGTGGAAATTAATATTGGACCAAATTGTCCAATAGTGCCCACTGCATGTGTCATCATTACTCTTTTTTAAACTATTAAACAAATCATATTTTTGAACAGGAAGTCAAAAATACATTATGGAAGCTTACTAGGAATGGGCATTTGATTAAATTTTCTTCGTCGATCGTCGGAAAGATTAACGGAAAACTTGCCTGGAGTTCTTAGCCAGGCTAGCTGTCTTGACCGGCATCCAGCTTCTACTTTCAACCCACCTCCCTCGCCTGCCGCACCGACAACAATCCACAGGCGCCCGCTGGTCTGGTGGAGGTCCTCCAGAGGACAGTTCATGCTTTTGCAGGGGAAATTTTGAAGTTTATTCCCCCCTCAAAAATAGGTAATTGAGCACTGTAGTGGGTATGATCATATCAGTGACTATGTAACTACATGGTTTCTTGTAAAGTAGCATTACAGAAGGCTGAAGCCTTGCGCTGAAGTCCCGTGGGAATTCAGTTGTAGCAGGAAAAGGTAAACAGCAGTGTGCAGATCGGAGCGTAGCGTGTGAAGAGTGAAGAGCGGAGGTGTTCACAAAGGAAAGAAGCTTGGGGTAACGTAACTATGGAGCTAGAGCTAGCCTTTAGTAACGCTATTATACTGTACAAGAAACAGGCATCATTTGGTCTGTTTCCATGTAGTTACATAGTCACTGATAGGACCACTACAGTGCTCAATTACCTATTTTTGAGGGGGAAATAAACGCCGCAAAAGCATGAACTGTCCTCTGGAGGACATCCACCAGACCAGCGGGCGCCTGTTGATTGTTGTCGGTGCGGCAGGCGAGGGAGGCGGGGAGGAAGTGGAAGCTGGATGCCGGTCAGCGCTGCTAGCCTGGCTAAGGAAACTACCACACAATTTGCCACTGCAGAGACTCATATTCACCAATGACAGAACACAAAATGGATATATATGCTACAAATAGCATCTTGCCACTGTCGCAATAGCCACTGCTAATGCTTGCTCTTGAGGGAATTACTGTAATTGTTGGGGTTTTGGAATTTATAAAGTGTGGTCTAGACCTACTCTATCTGTAAAGTGTCTTGAGATAACTTTTGTTATGATTTGATACTATAAATAAAATTGAATTGAAATTGAAATTGAAAAATACACATGGAACTGCTGCGTGATGATCATTACCGGAGCCTGGCTGGTGTTCAGCTCATCCCAGACGGCAGCTAGCAGCTAAGAGGGTAGGTGAATTTAAACAATGGCTAAGTTGCTAAATGCATCTTGTTGTCATGTAAGGGCCCTGTTCATGTTGACATTTTAATTGCATTTTGTGTCTGTTAAGAGGCACAAAGTCACTCTTTATCTTATGCCCCCATAACTGCCATTTTAGCTGAGTGGGAGCTCTCGGCATTAGCTGCAGCAGCTCCGTGTTGCTAGCACCGATTCGGCTCGTTTTTTTTGCTATCGGCAGTACTCATATACATAGCAATCAAGATTAACGGAAAACTTGCCCGGAGTTCTCCTTTAACCAGGGTCGGGTGCACTTTTAGTGGTAGGCTAGATCATTTGAGTCGTGGCCGTGTTGTACTTATACACGGCATCTCAGTGTTTGCAGTGAACTAAGTCGTTTAAAAAAATATATATATATATCCCATGCCACACTTTGCCGTGTCCTCTTCATGATTACTTTTGAAATCAAAACGGAAACTCGCAGCCGTAACTGAGTATGGAGTCAAATATTGCCCCCGAGTGGTAAAATGTTTAATTGCTGCCACACTGTGAAATTAATTTAATTGCTTCAAGACTCACACTACGCAACACAACCAGCATTAGTTTAATCAATGACAAATTAACGTCAGACGAAATTCTTAATAATCAATTACCGATCGTCGATTAATCATGCCCATCCCTAAAGCTTACCATTCCTTAAGTAAAGGGTTAGGCAACTAAAACACTAAGGCTAGAGAAAGATTGCCTTTTAATTAACCACAAACATTAATTGCAGGTCTATGACGGGAGGCAAACTCTGGTCTACTGTATAAAAAAGTCAGACATGCTACAAACTTGGGCTGTACAATGAATCGAATTTTGATTGTGATTTTGATTTTGGCTTCTCACGATCACAAAAACAATGTAATCCATCAACTATTAACTATTACTATTAACTACGACTATTTTGCGTTACGTTTTGCAGGTAAACTATTTCTTCTTGTGTTCTGAATGACACGCAAACTTTCGCCCCTTCTGAAGGCTAAACTCACTCGGCGAGGTTTTGTTTGTGGTATCTGGTGGCATTTAGGAGGGAGAGAAGCAGCGTTTGGTGATTAAAAAAGGAGAGAGCAAATTCAAACAGTTTGGATTTGAGGAATCCAACGTGGAGCACAAACACATCTGCAAGATTTGCTACAAGGCCTGGTCTGCACCAATGAGTAATCAATTGTGTTAAATAATCGTGATCGTGATTTTCATAATCGAGTAGCCCTACTACAAGCCCATCCACTACCCTAATCTCCAAACCATACTATCCGCCTCCCCAAATATACTCTGACAAGAGTTGGCATTGGATGTTCAAGTGAGGTGCAGATTTATCCAATGTGGAGTGGACATAATTGCCAGGGGTACTGGGCTGGGAATAAGTTATAGTCACATTGATGGATAAGGGTTGTAGACGCCAATGTATAACCCAGTCTTACGTTGTGTCTCTGTCCTTGGCCCACAAAACCTTGGCTGTTAGTGTTGTACTGAAGTGCAGTGCCTTGGACACCATGGTGTATTCATAAAAAATAAAGTGATGAGCAAACCCTGGACCTTTTCTTCATCTACCTTTTCTAAAGGCTAGGTGTTATTTAGCTTTACACCATAGCCAATAGCCCCACAGAGAGTATATGTATGCAGTTACTTCAGTTGTAGTGCAGATTAAAAAAAAATTTCTTTCACTGCTGTACCTCTACATTTACGCCTGGAGAAGACATAACCAAAGTCTAGGAGTTAAAACAAACTGCATCTTCATTTTCTCTACACTAATGCACCCCCGTGGATAGGTGCAACATCATCAAGCCATTCCTATGGAAATTCAGGACTGTTAGGGCAACAGAATAGTGGGAAGAGAAGCACAATCACCACGAGCAGCCATCTTCCTCATTCTGCTGAGCGATCTTGGCAGTCCTGCGTTTGATCGATGCGAGACCACCTGCCACGCCGTGAGGTGTGCTTAGACGCTGGAACGTGTTGCCAGCCAGATGTAATTTGCTTAATGTTGTGTATATATTGCCACTCTAATGACAGAATATCAGGTTGCAGGTTTCCTCTACTGCAGCAGAGGAGTGCGGAGAGCATGCCAGGAGAGTAAAGTGAAATGTTGAAAAGTGCAATGTCCGGTTGGGAAAATACGAGCAAGGACGTTGAATGCAATAAATCAACAGTGGAAGCTAAAACTGTAGCAGCGTGGCTCAATGCACAAAAATAAAAGCAGCGTGCGTGAAGATACACACTGTTTCACCGCCACATTGACCACGCAGCTGGGACCCCGGAGAAACCAGTCCAGATGAGGAATGACATCACAGCCTACTGGCTACACCAGCTGCTGCATGGTGGCAGATGTGGAGTTGGAAGTCTGAGTGGGATCTACGTAGGGAAAACGGCCCCACGATCAACACCGCCACTAAATGACACTTATGTAATTCTGAAAAGATATCAATGTAAAGGCTGTTTTATGCTTCTGCGTCAACTCCACGCCGTAGCTACGCAGTCGCTCCTACGCCGCTGTGACCCTTTCGTATGGGATTAGTTTTGTGACTTTAATTCCAAGCAAAACTTCTCAAGTATCAAACAAAAAACACTAACTCAAGCAAAAAAATGTTTGTGTAGTTGTAAACTATTGGTCTTTTATTTCTTTGATATTATGTCCTTTTGTTTACAGTGCCCTCTGCTTCTTTCTCAATGATCAGTCTTTTGCTCTCTCCATCACGTTTGCAGTCATGCTCCCAGCTTTCTCCTTTGCGCTCCCTGAGTTTTTGCTTGCGATTCTGACACAAATATCTCGCGTGGGCGGGTCTTGCAGGGGTGCGTCCCCATTGGCTAATGAGTGTTAAGGGAAAGTTTGAGTGACAGCTCAGCCTCAGTACAGGTAAACTAACGTTAGAGACTCAGAGTCTGGTCTGGAGGACACACAAGCCACTCCACAGGGGATTCCTACAAGATTAATAAAGTGTAAGTATTATTAATATATATATATATATATTATCTGTGATCTACGTTGCAAGCATGGTTACTAGACATTTGTTGTTTCGTTGTGTTAAGTTACTAGCTAGCTAGCTAGTAAAGCTTTTTTAAGTTAGCATTTAACGTTAGCTATACTGCTAACGTTATCTAAAACTTGTAGCCACCGGCTACCTTACTGAGCTAATAATTTACCATGGGAATCATGTATTCTTTGTGAGGCCTTACTCAATGGAGCTGTATTAATTATAGTCTTCTCTCTGTAGAGACCTGCAGGGCCCGAGCAGAGCTACGATGCTCTCCCAGGTAACCGTAGGTTAGTAACGTAGCTATATTATGGTCTATTAGGAAAAATTATTATCCAGGTAACTACTAATTGTTGTGGTTGCTATTGGCCTGATAATACACAATGCTAGGGTATTGGTTAAGTTGTACAATGTAGAAGCTGTGAATATAATGTATTATATCTAGAGATCGACACATACTGTACAGTACAAATGCAGTGTTAGCACTGCATTTGTACTGGTTCATCTTTAGAGTTTTGTGCTCATCTGTACTTTCCTAGTTATGACAAAGACTGGCTATCCTAACTCTAATTACATGTCTTCTGTTGCATTTGCAAGCAGGTCAGCATAAGGAAAATGTTCATAGTGTTTTTAAAGCCTACACATTTGCTAATGGCTACTTAAAAGCAAGTTATTTTAATTGTAAATCAAATAACCTTGGAAGCCTCAGTTATCAGTAAGAACTTTGTTACCATTTGATTTGTGTAAGAAACTTTGTTATAATTTTCTATCACAGCTCACATCAGGCAGCAGGCAGACCAACCAGGAGGATGTGGGAGCAGTAGAGGGAGAGGAGCCTTCGGTTTTTCTGTGGAGGAAACACTGTGTGCGAAGGCTTCAAACAGCCAGGGTGTAGACCAATAGCGTATGTATTGATCATATTTTGCTCAGATACTCAATTAACACTTACAATAACCTTTTTCTTAAGTTTTCATTGGTGTACTTGTAGTTTCTTAGTCCATTGTATGTCAATATATCCTACTACAGTATACTGTCCTGTAATTTAATTTGTGTTTACATTGTCTTACTGTAATTATATTTTAAAATGCACATAATATATTAAAACATTTTTTTACATTCACCCTTGTCTGTTTGGTTCATTATATAAAACAGGAAATAAGGTTGAGACTATTATAATGCTTTATTTTTAGTCCAATATAAAACTTCACATACATAATGGATATTTGAACATATTTTGCTGGGGCCCCGGTGGTAAAAGAAGCTGGAACTCAGTGTCAGTCATTATTTGCAGTACATCACAGGTCAGGGTCAGTTTTTCATCACCAACAATACACAAACATACTGAGTAATTGGGTTATGTATATATTTCACATATTCAGTTTCACCTAAGGCAAGCTGTATTTCTCCACTGACTTGTGTCTGCAACAAAACGTCTGAGGATGGTGCAGGAATATCACACACAACTCCTGGACGCCTGGGATCATCTGGTCTCCTGAGCTCACTGATGGCCCACCGCTCCAGTCTGGACGACAGCCTTTTCTGCAGGACAGATCTCAGAAGGGCTGGGATGTGGCTGTAGTCCTTCACTTCCTTGACTTCTTATTGTAAAGCTTGAAGTACCTTATTGGATGATAAAGTGTTTGAAATTAGCCCAATAATAAATAATTGTAATAAAGCCTGCACTCTAGAAACATTTTTCTAGCTTTCCTGAACGCTACTGGAACACTTATTTCTGGAATATTATTGATCACACTTTCTAGATTCCTACCTCCACGTTGACTACATGTGTAAAGTAAGATATGGCCAGCCACCAGGACACATGCACATCACATCAAAACATAAGGATCACTAAGCAAAGTATTTGTCAAGGGCCTGGTGTGTTAGTTAAAGTACATAGTTTGGACAGTAGTAACACTATGCATTAATTCTAAATATTGTTGACATTTACAGCGCTAAAAAATACAAAAAATACATCCGTTATCTGCCATCTTAAGGTAGTGCAAAGAAAGAAGAAACAGTGTGTACAGATGGAACATTATCTAATGTATGTGTCGACCTCTAGATATAATACATTATATTCACAGCTTCTACATTGTACAACTTAACCAATACCCTAGCATTGTGTATTATCAGGCCAATAGCAACCACAACAATTAGTAGTTAGCTGGATAATAATTTTTCCTAATAGACCATAATATAGCTACGTTACTAACCTATGGGTACCTGGGAGAGCATCGTAGCTCTGCTCGGGTCCTTCAGGTCTCTACAGAGAGAAGACGATAATTAATACAGCTCCATTGAGTAAGGCCTCACGAAGAATACATGATTCCCATGGTAAATTAGCTCAGTAAGGTAGCCGGTGGCTACAAGTTTTAGATAACGTTAGCAGTATAGCTAACGTTAAATGCTAACTTAAAAAAGCTTTACTAGCTAGCTTAACACAACGAAACAACAAATGTCTAGTAACCATGCTTGCAACATATATTACAGATAATATACATATATTAATAATACTTACACTTTATTAATCTTGTAGGAATCCCCTGTGGAGTGGCTTGTGTGTCCTCCAGACCAGACTCTGAGTCTCTAACGTTAGTTTACCTGCACTGAGGCTGAGCTGTCACTCAAACTTTTCCTTAACTTTCCCTTAACACTCATTAGCCAATGGGGACGCACCTCTGTAAGACCCGCCCACGCGAGATATTTGTGTCAGAATCGCAAGCAAAAACTCAGGGAGCGCAAAGGAGAAAGCTGGGAGCATGACTGCAAACGTGATGGAGAGAGCAAAAGACTGATCATTGAGAAAGAAGCAGAGGGCACTGTAAACAAAAGGACATAATATCAAACAAATAAAAGACCAATAGTTTACAACTACACAAATGTTTTGTTTGCAAGTTTTAAGTTTTACCTTTGAGGTGACAATTTTTTTTGCTTGAGTTAGTGTTGTTTGTTTGATACTTGAGAAGTTTTGCTTGGAATTAAAGTCACAAAACTAATCCCATACTTTCGGAGTTCTCGTCGGGGGTTGCTTTGCATTGCGGTGCATTTCACCGCCATAATGCTAGGGGGGGGAGGGTGATAAGTCTGAGGTTATTTGCGAGGTGTCTGCCAGCCAGTTTATGTTATGTTAGCAAGCAAAGTTTAGCTTTAACTGCCCACAAAGTACTGCTTGCTGGCGAAGTGCTCATTTCAAAACGTTACTGACATATAGACACTTTACAAACGGATGACCCCGTCATTGTAACCAAAATATGTCTGAGTTTATTTGCAAAGCTGATGTCAGTGAACTAGCATGTTCACTGAGCCCCACAGTAGGCTGCTTGAACCACCGACTATCAACACACAGCCAGGACGAGTTGACCAATCACAGTCCTTGCGGTCTGCGTCGCCTCGATGCAAAGTTAAACATTTTTGGAGGTGCACGGCTACGGCAGAGGGCTGGGAGCAGGGTTCGCGGCAATGCAGAGGGGTCTCTGGGGGTACGCCGTCGATTATACGCAGAAGGATAAATCAGCCTTAAGCTCTCAGCTTTCTAACTTTCCGATTATGTCCCCAACCTTTCTTGAACAAACAAAGCATTGTGGCTGAGAGAAGCCAGAGCAAATGGATTTTCCAAACATGGTAATGTATCTCCTCCTCTTCACGGCCTTTTTTTTTTGTATTTACTTTTAATTTGTATTGATCTTTCGCCTGCACCTCAATTTTGCTGATGTCGGAAAGGTGAGGGAGCATTACAATATACAATACTTTTTCGCTCCTCTCTTATCGTGGAGGAAATGAAAAGCAAATGGCACCTTTGTCCAGGACGTGAGATCGTCCAGGCGGAAGGGCTTTGAAGCGCGGGGTGAAATTGAAAAGGTTGCAGGTTCACATCCCTGGACAATGACGGCCCCCTCTGCCTCCACTCTTGCAGCTCACAGGAGATTAGAAGAACGAGAGAGATAAGGAGTGGCATTGGCTAAATGTTTTTTTTTTTTTTTCCTGGGCTGGACAGATCGAAAAAGCTGAAGTGCTCCAGTTAGCCAGAAGACAGACAAATAGACAGACAGACTGGCAGAGCGAGGACACAAAGTAAATCATTCAGAACTGACCTTGACTTGATTGTTGTGCGTAAACTGGTCTGCCGGTTCAAAGATAAAAAAAAAAAAAGAAGCCGAGCACACAAGATCAATAATAAAAGTATATCAAAGAGTAGATTTAAAAATCATATGTCAGGTGTGTTATATGGTCAGAGAAGTGAAGTTGTCTGAGGTAGTGATACTTTCCTCGTTCCAAACCAAATGCTCAAGTTCTTTTAGTGTACTTGTAGTGCAAATATTATGCTACTAGGGCTGTGCAAATAATTGAATTTTGATCGCAATTTCGATTTCGGCTCCTCACGATTGCAAAAACAATGTATTCGAGAATTATTTTTTTTTGCAGCATTACATTTTGCAAGTTAATTCTATTAAAAAAACTATTTTGTCTTGTGTGACACAGATTTATGACAAATTTGTTTCAACCTAATTTATTTTAGTTTTTCTTCCATTTGTATTTTGTTTCCTACCCATTTTCAAAAGATTGTGAAAGTGCACTACAACAGTTGATCTTGTTTTGTGTTCATCATTTAAACATTTGAATATATCTTTTTACATTTATTTTGAGGTGAATTCAAAAAGTATTAAGGGAAATTTCACAGCTCAAGGTGTTTTCACTGTTGATTTGTTCAACTGTTTCACTGTTTAAGTTCAACAAATGCAACACCTTTCCAAAAGTCAATGAGTAATTGGAGTAAATAATTGCGACTTCAATATTGACCAAAATAATTCTGATTATGATTTTTTTCCATAATTGAGCAGCCCTACAAACACCTGGAACTTAAACACACACACACACGTACACAAATCCTCCAAATCCAGTGCAACTTTTTAGCTTTTCATGACCCACATAAAATATGCTAATGCATGCAGTCAGCCTGCAAAATAGGTGAGGCTTTAGGGAAATGATGAAGGAGCACAGTGCAGCGAAGGCCATCACGCACACTGCTGCTTAGCAGACATCCTGCTGCTCCCCTGAGATACGCACTGTCCTCCTCACTCACTCTGCGGGCCACTCAGCCCCCAAATTAAAAACTAAATATCGTTGTTGCATCTGTAATGCGGTGTATATTCACACTATGTCCTCAAGATTTAGCTTCAATTGTTTGTCTTTCCTCGTCCGAATGGCTAAGCCTTGTGAAAGAAATACTGTTCCAATTTATGTCGACTGGCAAGACTTTCAGAGAACAATTTGTCCACGATAAACAGTCGGAATACTGAAATATTTCCTTTGAGTCATTCAAATTGAAGCTGCTTACTGCGCACATACTGTAAATTCCATCTTTCCGAGGCTACAGGCTTATGCCACACCATTAGCACATTTCCTGCCAGACACAGCTTCAACACAGATCTCATCATTCTACCATCCAGGCGTGCAGTACACTTCATACTATAGTTGGGCGAAAAATGTCCACACACATTTCATCTCACAAGCAACCAGTCAATTTCACGAAGGGTTTAGAGAGGGAGGGGGTGGGGGGGGTAGGATCTGCATAAAGGGAAAGGAGCTGCACTAAACATACAGTACCTGCATTTTCATTTGCCTTAAAAGAGAATTATTCAAATTTAGCTTGTGGCGAGAGTGTGGTCTGTCCATTGGTCTGTCAGGACTATGTTCTCTTTTCTCCCTTCGTCTCCTGTGGGTTCAGACCCACCTGATGTTTGAATTAGCCGGTTTAAATGACAGGGCCCGCCTCAGAGAGACGCCCACAGGCCCTGCTCTCCCAGGGTTTCAAAGGCCCAGCGACCCGGTTGCTGTCGGCTGTCAGGGAGGAGATGGGAACGTGTGGCAGCGAGATAACCTGTACAGGACAGAGCCCAGAGTTGTGTGCCTCTTTGACAGGCTTATTAACGGAAAAGCGCCAAGGCAAAAGCCCCTATCGGCAGGGGGATCAGGGGAGAAGAAACCTTCCCTTATCAGCAGGACACCAGGGATTAAAGCCTGGCCTGCTCTGATAAATTAATTATTCTCTCTTATCTGTCATGTTTAAAGACTGTCAGACAAACCCACCTAGAGCCACAGCGCTGGCCGACCTATGCTACGATGACAGAGAAAGGAACACCAGGCAATCAGACCAGGCTATGTGTGCATATATAATTCTCTCTGGATGCTCCTTGGTCCAGTCTGCTAGCTAACGCCAAACAAAGACAGAAAAGAAAAAGGTTTTTAAGTAAACAACATTCGGTTTTGTAAGAAAAGGGAAAAGAGAAATTTAATTTGCAAGGAGACACATAACAATTCTCTAATTCATCATAATATTCTGTGCAACCTGGCAGCATAGGGGTAATCAAATCTGGCCAGTGCCCCCCCGCCCCACAATATAGAATAATAATTTCCTTTACATAAATAAACACATTTGCACCATAACTTAGAAAAGACACAAATTGTTGCAGAAAAATTCCCCAGAATGCAGGAAATGAAGTGTTTGATATACTCAAAAGTGGAGATTTCAAACCCCCCAATGTTGAACACAAAGTAACGCCCTTGCCTGGCAGTAATAAAACACAGTCATTGTGTTCCCTTTGTGTGGTTCATGTTTGAATGAGACACCTCCTATCTTTGGAAATGAATTTGTACATACTGAGGAGCACTGAGGACTGACCATGGGGAGCACCGGGAGAATATACAGAACTGTAGACGGACCCCATTAGGGTCCGTTTTAGTCTTATTAGTGATTGTACTGGATATATATATATATATATATATATATATATATATATATATATATATATATATATATATATATATAAAATAGATTTGTAGGGACTGGTTGTAGTTTTATTTGTGATGGTACTTGCTGCTCAGATTTGATTAGGTTGGTTTTTATAGATGTCCGTGTTATCATGATTGTATTGCACTAGCACTTTATGATGGAATAACTGGCACCCTAATTATGGATTATAGGACCTTAATTACTTTAAATGATGTAGTGATTTATGTATTCCATTTGCTGATTTCCAGTGCTCCACTTAATGTGGATTTCCTTTTGTTGTCTTTTATTGTGCTGTGTCTGATTGTCTTACAGTACTTGTTTGCCTTACTGCACTACAAATTGCCCCTTGGGGACGATATCAATAAAGTTGAAGTTGAACCTCCACTTACTACCAGAGCTTCTCCATATGCTGTCGGGAAGTAATGTACTGTAAAACTAAAAGTGACATTCTGCAAACCTGAGTACAATTTCTACCCATTGTAACAGCTCTGGGACAGTGTGGAGCCCATGCTAGAGGACAGTTGATGATATTGCTGGTCTACAATCAAAAACGGAGAGATCATGGACACTTCAAACTAATTCATATCAACAGAAAACACCTGTCCTCTGAACACAGTTCACCTTAAAACAAGGAGGTCCTAAATGCAGAGATGTGAGCTGCCTATGTCATAACCTGCCCTTTAATGCTCTTGAGGGAGCTGCGTGAAGTCTGTCAGCGGCGCTCACCTCCAGCCTGACCGGGGGCAGAGAGGCAGTGGCGTGCCTGGAGGCTGATTGACAGACTGGGCCAGCCACGGGCTTCACTAGCACCTCTGCAATAATAGCAAAATGTGAATGCTGGGAATATTAATGTCCTTCATATTTTATTAATTCTGAATCCGTGGGATATCAGCGTGGTGCTTTATGAAAAGAAAACATCAATCCTGCAGAGGTAAT
The DNA here is from genome assembly GCF_004354835.1 of Perca flavescens. Lineage (NCBI taxonomy): Eukaryota > Metazoa > Chordata > Actinopteri > Perciformes > Percidae > Perca > Perca flavescens. The sequence goes on from NC_041337.1 coordinate 9,291,283, forward strand.
GACCGCCGGAGCAATTTAGGGGGTAAGGGAGGGAGACAGGGAGGAGGAGGAGGGAATGTGAACCCCTCTAGTTATGTACTGAGGGAGATGGAGAAAACTAATATTTGGACGCCCGCTGTTGGGTATCGTCCATTAAATGACTGAGACTCCAGGGAAGAAACGTCGCATACAGGCTTTTGCTTGAGGTGTCTCATCCAGCTAAATAGGAACATTTTGTTTGACACCCCGCCCCTCTCTATTTTTACATATCCTGTGTGTCTGCACATGATTGCGAGGCTGTACGCATGGGCGTGTACTGTATGTAAATTTCTGCTTGTGTGTGCATGTCTGCCTTTCTGTGTGTGTGTGTGTGTGTGTGGGGGGGGTATTTCCTTGATTGAAGTGTAGGGGCTTTGTTGTTCACAAAGCTTGTCACATAGTTTAAAGCGTCAAATTGACACGACAGCGCACCGACGGCATTAAGAGTGACACGTGGTTTCATAAAAGCATGCATATGGAACAGTAGGAAAATGGTTTTCAAGGTCAAGAAAAAAAAAAAAAAGAGAAAAAAAAACTGGGATGCAGCGTGTCGGAGAGACATGTGCCGAGGCATTTTCAGACCATCTGGCTGAAAGATCCCATAAGTCAAAGCGTAGGTTTGATGATTAACAAAGAACTTGTCATTGTTTGTTTGCGTCTCAATGGAACATCACTTGAAAGCTGATCACTGGTGTGATGGTTGTGCCCCGTGGAATTTAGGCCAAATTCTGTGAAAACTTCTACTCTGGTGTCTCAAACCGGCAGATGCCTATAGCTTTAGTGTGAGTAGGTGGTTGCCTGTGTGTTATTGTTAAAGGATCGGGCAATCGATGTGATTGTGTGATGTGGACAGATGGATGTACGAATAATGACGACTGCCACCTACCACTACCATTCACTCTCATTTTCTTATGTTCAGGATTTCGGAAAGACTTGATTTTACATATGGTGTGCAGGCCTTTCTAATTACATGATAGATGTTAAGTATTCTCCGGGGCAGTACATTGTTCTCAAATGGCTGCAACTAGACAGTTTAATAGTTTCTGGCTACAGCCTCAGTTGCCATTTCAAGAAGGCCATTATGTCTAACCATAAAAACATCTGGAACATTTCAGAGTCCGTCTCTCTGCCGCAGCCATTAGGGGTCCAATGTCTCCGACTTCCTCCTCTGTGTTTATTTGGATGACCTGAGGCTGAATAGCAAACCAAATTCTTGAGAATAATAAAAAATGATAAATCATTTCTCGGTGATTCGATGAAAGTTTCAGCTCTTTTTCTCTGCAATAATAAATCATATTCTGAAATGATGCCCCTAGCCCATTCACAGTCCACACGAGTCAGCCGCTGTGCCTCGCCAATAAAATTTCATCCTCTTTCATCTGAATAAAAACACCCCACTCGTCATTGGTATTTTCCTTGCTTCTAAAATACCACTACCTGCATATGTGAAACATTTCATTTACATTCAACAACAAAAAAGCTTTGCAGTCCATTAGCGGCTCTGACCCA